>NC_069499.1:294132040-294387040 GCF_027579735.1 Bombina bombina | reverse complement strand
TGTCCCAAAAATTGCTGTGATGTAAAAAATAAGTGTCCAATCCTAATATGTGAACAGTGATGTGTTCAGGTGTTTGGCGTGCTCCTCTTGTGTCCCGCGGTGCGATGGGTCAGGGTGTCTAGAATGGAAGATAAACAAGGGGCGCCAACATAGTGTGAATCGTTCAAACAACAAATATAAAAGTGATGTGCAAAAAACTACTCACAAGGAAAGTGGCACCTTAAATGAATAAGGTGCGATAAAGCAGGCTGACATTCAAATTCCAGCAGTCAGTACGCTGGAGGTCTCACCCAGAGGACCTGTGGGATCCAGATAGGCGTCTAGAAAGTAGCACCCACGTTTTTCAGGGCCAATGGCCGGACCAGGTGAGCTGCAAGCTGATAGGTGTTCTCCTGCTGCAAGGAAAGGACAATATCTAAAAAAAATCAAATCTGCCCTAAAAACACCACAGGAAAGGCTCCTACAATACAAAGAAAAGGAAAACAAAACAAGAACCCCTCTAGTAGTCACTTACAACCCTACTCTGTAAGGAGTACGCAAGATTATTAAAGAGCTACAACCACTAATTTCAGAGGACCCCACACTCAAAAAAATATTTCCTGAACCCCCCATACTAGCATTCAAACAACCGCCTAACCTGAGACAGAGATTGGTCCGCAGCAAATTAACCACAGAACAGAAGCTTACACAGAATGGCACTGCACGATGCAACAAATCACTCTGCAAATTGTGTCAACATATATGTGACAACAACACAGCCAGACACAACAACACGTCATATAATATTAAAGGATCCTATTCGTGCTCATTTGCTAATGTGGTGTACATGATACAGTGTACAGCGTGTGACAGAGGTTGCTACATTGGAGAAACTGGCCTAAAGCTGCATCTCAGAATGAATCTACACAGACACTCGATCAAAAACCACAAGGAAAATGAATATTGTACCCCTCTTGGTCATCACTTCACCCAGACTGGTCACTCCATACTTAACCTCAGGATTAAAATTCTTAAAGGGAATTTCAAAGACTCTCATGAACGAAAGACGTTTGAGATGAAAATTACCACACATTTCAATACCAGAAATGAAGGACTTAATGTAGACTCTGGCTTTCTCTCACACTACCATAACTTTCTATAATCTCTCATCTTATTGTCCTATATTGGTTTCTTTTTCCTTTTGTTTTTCCTCTCATCTTGCCTATTTACTCTCCTCTTTTTATTTATTATTTCTGACTATTTGCAGCTATTTTCTCCCTCAGACACATTCTCTGCTTTTTATGACACCCCTCTCACCCCCATCCCTCCCTTCCATTTGTTGTATGTGATGTGTATCTATATCAGATTGATCAGTATTGCTTTCAGACCTGAGGAAGAGAGGAAAACTCTTGAACGCTTGTCTTTTAAATATTATGTTAGTCCAATAAAAAAGGTATCACTGCATACTGCAATACTTTGTTTTTTGAGCATCATATATATATATATATATATATATATATATATATATATATATATATATATATACACACACACACATTTACTAATAGAAATTAAACTTGGGGGTCTCTAGGACTTAAGGGAGCTGAAATTGAGGGATATAAATACTTACTCTGAGTCCCCATCCAGCTTCCTTAAGTCCTTTGCAGCTATCTTGTAGCTATGGGTTTTTGGGGCTTGGCAATGTCATCACACCCATGCATTGTGACGTCACCAGCACCAGATTCCTCCAGAAATGTAGGGCCACTTGGCCAACTCGAAGTACCCTGTAAATGTATGGGGGGGGGGGGGGGCGCGATTAGCTTTGAAAGCAGCCCCTTGATGACCTCACCTGGTTGTCATCTACGCTGAGTAGATGATAACTACAATTTTTTTGCGCATTAAAAGGGAATGATATCATTTTAAAAATAGAGCACAATTTAAACAAACATACAGGTTTTTTTTTTCAAAAGCAGAAAGATAACACTTGCTACTTAATATTTTCAAAAGTCTACATTGTGTTTAGGGGCCTGATAATCTAAAGCTCTCAGCTCTGGTGAAATAATGTAAGCAGTTGTGTCAGTACTCCACAGCCCCACAAAGCATTTTAGAAGGAAAATGTTAGCTTGAGAGTTGAATATTGCAATATAAAACCCAACAAATCCCCCAAAGATTTTGTGTGATTTCTCTCCATGCTGACATGTTTTTGTTAATTAGGCTCTAGGGTTTAAAAGTTTTTAAGGGCCTTTATATTTTATTACATTAAAGTTTTGTACTTTCAATTTCATTTAGATGTTGTATATAGCAATATATTTAGGATGGTAACTTTACAAATTCTGATTATACTTTGGATGAGTCTGTGTAACTTTAACACATTAGGTGCATGTATATTTCTGTGTATCTTTTATACATTTCATTGCACTTTGCATTTTTTTCTGGTGAACTAAAGAAGCGCTCTTGTATTACTTGTAATACCAGCGCACATTATTGTGAGCTCGTATTACAAAGTGGAGTGCTAATATCGATTGCTCGCAAGTGATATATATCGCTCCACTTGTAATCTGGCCCAATGTGTTTTCAATATAGTACAGGGTGAATTATTTTGTTTGTTTGTTTTTGCATTTTCATACTGTCCCAACTTTTTCGGAATTAGAGTTGTAGATAGAAACATCACTTGCTAGACTTTTTAGACTTGGATTTATTTAATTGAGGTGTTTCAGCATATGATCCAAAACAACACAAAAATGTCTGAATCTATTTATTAGAATGGGAGTTCCTAGACATTTATTAATTCTACTGGAAATTACGTAACTGTAGGGGCATATGCAAACGACAGAAAAAATAGAAATACACACTAATTATAGTTATTTTTAAACAAAGAACTTGTATTTTACTTTATGTCGTTGCTGTAGTTTTTAGGTCTTTTTTAGCCACCTTACTGCAGACAGTTTTCATTAAGTAAAGCTAGATTAGATATCAAGCTTATATAACCATCAGGGGCGTATTAAGGCATAGGCCAACGAGGCCAGTGCCTAGGGCGAGAGATTTTGAGGGGCGGCATTTGCCGTGGCTGCACTGAAGTGAATAATGCGGCTGAAAAAAAAAAACTTGAAAGTGCCGCTTCATACACTCTCAGACTCAGCCAATTGCATGTATTTGTTTTGGGGGTTTTTAACACTGGCGCACGCATGCACATTTTTGGCGGCAACAGCCTGGGGTTAGGAGAACAAGAAGGCATCCAGTCAGTGGCGACAGAGACAGCCGGAGACTCATGTGGAAGAGCCAGTTTCACTTTACTCAGGTATGGGCGGGCTGAGTATGACTCATGACAAGTAGGTACCGTAGGAATGATCTCATTAGCGTGCACTGTGCAGCAGCTAACACTTAATGCCTCCTCTGCTAGCGACATTAACATTTTATTGCCTAATCATTAGGCAATAAAATATTAATGTTACTAGCAGAGGAGGCATTAAGTGTTAGCTGCCGCACAGTGCACACTAATGAGAGCGGGCTAGTAGGCTAGGGCTGAAGCGAGGACAGGAGAGTTACTGTCTGTGTAAGTGTAGACAGTCAGTGCCGCCTAAACTCGTTAGCAGTAATTGATTTGTGTAATACCTATGTCAGCCTGTCACTGTTAATTAAAAGTGCGCACACCGGAGGCCTGATATGGGAAAAAAGGATTCCAGTGCTTTTATCGCTATGTTAGCATAACAAAAGCTGTCATAAAACCAGAGAGAAAGTTACTAAGAAAGCAAGCTTTTCTAAGATGCCCTCTGGTGGTTAACTCTTTCATTGCCAAAGAAAACATATACTTAGCTTTTTTAACTTTCTTTCCTTCTGCAAAATTAAAATACTGATATAAATGCACCTCAGTATAAATACAAAGAACCAATGAAATTCTGTACAGATCAATCGTGCTGGGTGGGCAACTAGGCTATACACCCCCCCAAGTTATGTTATATAATTCACAGTTATTTTATCCCTCTAATACTGCACTGTTAGTGAAATGTCTGTTAAACCAGCAGTCCCGCTTCCTAATCTGTCTAATAGCATAGCAGCCGTGCTCAGCTGACATTGCTTTCACTGACTGTCTGACAGCATCTGCAAACAGCCACGCAGATCAAGACAGTAGCAGTGAACAGCACGCTTCTGAAGACAGGGCATAGATCAGG
Source organism: Bombina bombina (assembly GCF_027579735.1). Taxonomy (NCBI): domain Eukaryota; kingdom Metazoa; phylum Chordata; class Amphibia; order Anura; family Bombinatoridae; genus Bombina; species Bombina bombina. Next base: position 294,382,892 of record NC_069499.1, on the reverse strand, counting down.
TCACAGCCAGGAGAATATTCAGTGAATATGTGGTAAGAGGGGGATCAGGGATGTTATTGTTATAGCAAGGCTTGTTGTAAATAATATGTGCTCAGTCGGCTGCTGCAGGGCAGGTCATAAATACCCCCCACCCTCCTGCTCACAGCAGAAAACAGGCTTTTAACCTCTTTGCTCCCAGAGGTGATAGACTACTGCTGGAAATTTTATTTATGCTGTTTGTGTGTATATAAATATATATATTATATATAATATATTTATATATATATATATATATATATATATATATATATATATATATATATATACACACACACATTATATAATGTGTGTGTGTGTGTGTATATATATATATATATATATATATATATAGTGTATTTATGTATATATGTGTGTGTGTATATATATATATATATATATATATATATATACACACATACATGCAAGTCCTGGGTGTAAAAATATTATGGCTGAAAAAAAGCCTAAAACCTAGGGGGGGGGGGGGGTAGGGGGGGCAGCAGAATTTTGAGGGCCTAGGGCAGCACAAAACCTAAATACACCTCTGATAACCATGGCATAAGTTTTCACATCAAATTACTGTACAACAAAAACTTCTACCCTTCTAGCTCTTTAGAGTACTCTGTAATGGGGACAAACAAAACACAAAAAGGGAAAATCATATAAGCGTTAATATAACAATAGATGCTACATATGTATTGGTCTGTAAAATAAATTGTTTATCAAATGTGTGAGATGAAAATTCTGGATCATGGACATAGCTGTTCTATGCAAGTTCTAAGCAAACAAAATAGTTAAAGGGATATGAAACCCAAAAATGTTCATTTTTTGTTCAGACAGACCATGCAATTTTTAAATGTTTCCAATTTACTTTTATTATCAAATTTGCTTCATTCACATGGCATTCTTTGTTGAAGAGATACCTAAGTAGGTGGCAGGAAATAGTCCTGCTAGCTAGTGCTCTTGCAAATGGATAACATTCTTGCAAAACTGCTGCCAAATAGTGCTCCAGACACATGCACATTCCTGAGCTTAAGCCCATGCTTTTCAACAAAAGATACCAAGAGAACAAAGAAAATTTGATAAATTGGGAAGTCGTTTAAAATTGCAAGCTCTATCTGAAAAAGGCACCTTTTCTGGAATAATTAACTAAGTCTCTATAAAAAGAATCAAACTTGTAACTATTTACCAGAAGACAAAGGATAGCAATGAATATACTTTTTTTCCTGTCTTGTCATGAGAATTCTTATCTTTACAGTTCAAAATGGTTCACATAGCAGATTTCTGAGATTTGCATTTGTATTTATAGCCAGTGATAAAGAAAGAAAATGTGTAATATTTCCTGCCACACAAAGAAACATTGGCATTAAAGAAGCTCAGATTTCTAAAAATACACTAAACTAATAAAAAAATGTGTTTCAGTACTAAGGACAAATATGACTCTTATTTGATAATAAAATAATAATAATCTTTATCATTCCAAATGAATTTCCTTGAAAAAAAAATAATGCTTCTAACTTATTATAAATAACTTACTAATCGTTAAATGACAGTTGAATGTGTGGAAGTCTTGTCCTCTATTTATTTAACCCTTTCATGTATTTTCCCCATATACAGTCCCATCTAAATCATATCCGTTTTTCACTCTCTTTGTTTCTTGCATCCATCAGCCTTCTCTTATCCCTTGACCCTTTGGCAATATCACTTTTGAAAGCAGGATCACTTCAATAGTGCTTAATTGTAAATAGGGAAAAAATGTTTCAAGGTTAAAAAAAAATTAATTAAATTATAGACTTAGGGACAGTCTACTCCAGAATTTTTATTGTTTAAAACGATAGATAATCCATCCAGCTCTAGGTTTTAGTATAAATTGAGTTTTGTTGATTTGTTTATTATTTTAACTTTATTTTATTTAGTTGTAATTAGAGGCTACTTTCTCTAAGTAAAAATGTGCTTGAGTGTCACATAGAATTCTGTAGATGTTGTCTTTATCTTTTTAGACTAAGCACCTATGTAAAACTGTGCTAATGGAATTATGTATAATTGCAACAGTCTGTGTTTGACCTCTGTGACTTCTTAAGTTTCTCAATAAATAAAGATATAAAAAAAAAAGATAGATAATCACTTTTTTTTACCCATTCCCTAGTTTTCCATAATCAACATAATATACTTTTTACCTCTGTGATTAGTTTGCATCTAAGCCTCTGCAAACTGACCCCTTATTTCAGTTCTTTTGACAGACTTGCATTTAGCTAATCAGTGCTGACTCATAGGTAACTCCACAGGAGTGAGCACAATGTTATCTATATGGCATACATGAACTAGCATTGTCTAGCAATGACAATTTTTCAAAATGCACTGAGATAAGAGGCAGCATTCAAGGGTTTAGAAATTATCATATGAGCCTACATAGGTTTAGCTTTCAACAAAGAATACCAAGAGAACAAAGCAAATCTGATTATAAAAGTAAAATTACAAGCCCTATCTAAATCATCAAAGTTTAATTTTGACTTAAAAGTCCCTTTAAACAGTCAAGAAATCCCAATCTACTAGAACTCTAGCCCCTTTAACAGGATGGACTCTAAAAAGGAGCCTACTTAGAGATCTAACAAACTCTTGGTTCACAAGACCACAATGGGGACTTCTTCAAGCAATCTGTACTTCTAAATATTTGAAGTGGGCATGTTTTCTTTGTTTTGTCTGTTCTAAAAATTTCAATAAAAAAGATTTAAACATAAACAGTCAAGAAAGTAAAAATTAAAGGGGCAGAAAAGTCAAAAGATAATTGGCCCTATCAGTTGCGGACTCTTTTATGCAAGCCTGCAACTGAACTTAATGAACTTATGAACTGATGTTTTCTAAGCCTTCTCTACCACCTCAGTGATCTTCTGCCAGACTGATCCAACTGAGGTAAATGACACGCCCTGCTTTAACACAATTGGTTGTGTGAGAGCAATTAGCAGTGTTGAACAAGCATCTGCTCATGGAATTATAAATACAGGCAGCAAAGTGTAAATCCAGATTACTAAATTCTATTTATTTTAAATAGAAGTAAACAGGAAAGTTGTTTAAAATTGTATGTTCTACCGAAATCATGACAAAAAAAAATTGGGTTTCATGTCCCTTTAACTTTAATTCAACTGCAATGTTGACTGTCTTAAAGGGACAATCAACACCAGAATTTTAGTTGTTTAAAAAGAAAGATAAGCCCTTTATAACCCATTCCCCAGTTTTGCATAACAAACACTGTTATATTAATATACTTTTTACCTCTGTGATTAACTTGTATCTAAGCATCTTCTGACAGCCCCCTGATCACATGACATTTTATTTATTTTCTATTGACTTTAATTTAGCCAATTAGTGCAGTGTCTGCCACAAGCCGCAGGCGTGATCACAATATTATCTATATGGCTCACATGAACTAGCTCTCCCCTGCTGTGAATAGCAAATAAAAAAGCATGTGATAAGAGGCGGCCTTCAAGGGCTTAGAAATTATGATACCAAGAGTACAAAGCAAAATTGGTGATAAAAGTAAAATGGAAAGTTGTTTAAAATGACATGCCCTATTTGAAACATGAACGTTTTTTTTTTTTACTTGACTGTCCCTTTAAGACACAGGGATAACATTGCAGGTGTCCAGTGTTTTATTTTTATTCAGCCCCAATTATTTAGCTTTTATAATGCTTGTGCCTTATCTATGCAGGTATTTAGTGACGTCGCTGTTGCTTGGGCTGTGTGTCATTCCATGCTAGTTATGTGTATTTTACAATGTGTAGCATTAGACTATGATCACACACTAGTAATCTACCTACTCAGTTTGCCAAACATATGTATCTCATACAAACAGCCTATAGTATCCTGGGTGTGAAACTTGCACATAGCTTGCCCATGTTCCCTACACCAGGTTCATTACATCTGTTCTGAGAAGTACAGCTGTATTAGACTCTGACTCTGTGAGCAGATGTAGGTTGACGTACGTGTAAAAGGATATGGTATCTCAACCACCACAGTATATTATTGTTCTGGTGCAAAATAGGTGCTCCCTGGGTGTAAAAAAGATTTCTCCTATTTTATTTTTTGATTATTATGTCTTCTTATTGCTTTGATAGCCATATGACAAATTATATTGATCTGCTTAAAACCAAAAGACAAAATAAAAAAAAAAAATGTAATTCTCGTGTAAATGTATAAAGGCTGAGATTTGTGTTGGTTCAGGCTTTAACAGTTTTTTACAACACCCAATAAAATAAAAATATAAAGCCTGTCAATAGGAAAAGTAAGTTGTTCAAAGGAAAGGGTTAATGATTAAAAGGCTCAATTGGCAAATGTCAGCCTAACAGATATACAAAGGTAGACAAAAAGCATTGAAAAGAACAGTAAGCTGAATATGCACAACTCATGGTTTTGAGAACAAGAATAACCACAAGAGAAAATTAGGAGGCAGAGATGGTTCTTAATCAAAACAACTGCTGACAGAAATATATTTGGAAAATAGAAAAAAGATATATGATGAATGAGTGAATTCATTTTCTTGTTCTGCTTTTTAGAGCAAAAAGTAAGTTCACCCTGTCTAAATATAAGTTACGTTTTACATATGTGCCGTAAGTCGGATAAACTAGCGATGTCCAGAAATAAGCGTAAGTACAAATTTCTGGAGTCGCCAGTGACTTACGGCACTTTAGAAACTGCCGGCGCCTAATAAATGTAACTAAAATTTTAAATCTCCCGTAATTGTCTAACACGCCTCCCAAAAATAAGCCCCACACGTATACCCCTATATCCGCAATCCCCCCTCTCACTCCTAATAATAAATGTATTAACCCCTAAACTGCCATAGCCCACAACGCAATACACCTATTAAAGTATTAACCTCTAAACCGCCATAACCCATATAGCCTATTAAATATATTAACCCCTAATCTGCCACCGCCAACGTTGCCGCCACTATAATAAAGTTATTAACCCCTAAACCTAACCCTAACACCCCCTAACTTAATTATTATTTTAATAAATCTAAATAATATTACTATTAATAACTAAAGTATTCCTATTTAAAACTAAATACTTACCTATAAAATAAACCCTAAGATAGCTACAATATAATTAATAATTACATTATAGCTATTTTAGGATTTATTTTTATTTTACAGGCAACTTTGTATTTATTTTAACTAGGTACAATAGCTATTAAATAGTTAATAACTATTTCATAGCTACCTAGTTAAAATAATTACAAAATTACCTGTAAAATAAATCCTAACCTAAGTTACAAATACATCTAACACTACACTATCATTAAATTAATTAAATAAATTAACTACAATTATCTAAAATTAAATACAATTAAATAAACTAAACTATAGTACAAAAACAACCAAACACTAAATTACAAAAAATAAAGAAAAATTACAAGAAGTTTAAACTAATTACACCTAATCTAAGTCCCTTAATAAAATAAGAAAGCCCCCCAAAATAATAAAATGCCCTACCCTATACTAAATTACAAATAGCCCTTAAAATGGCCTTTTGCGGGGCATTGCCCCAAAGTAATCAGCTCTTTTACCTGTAAAAAAAGAACAATCCCCCCCTCCAACATTACAACCCATCACCCACACACCCCTACTCCTACACACCCGATCCCCCCTTAAAAAAACCTAACACTACCCCATTAAAAATCACCCTACCTTAAGCCGTCTTCACCCAGCCGGGCCGAAGTCTTCATCCGATGGGGCAGAAGAGGACATCCAGACCAGCAGAAGTCTTCATCCTATCCGGACAGAAGAGGACATCCGGACCGGCAGATGTCTTCATCCAAGCGGCATCTTCTATCTTCATCCATCCGACTCCATCTTGAAGACCTCCGGCGTGGAGCATTCTTCCAGCACGATGGACTAACGACGAATGACGGTTCCTTTAAATGACGTCATCCAAGTTGGCGTCCCTCTAATTCCGATTGGCTGATAGGATTCTATTAGCCAATCGGAATTAAGGTAGGAAAAATCCGATTTGTTGATTTAATCAGCCAATCGGATTGAAGTTCAATCCGATTGGCTGATTGGATCAGCCAATAGAATTGACCTTGCATTGACCTCGCACATGATCAGATTGTTGTATGCCCCAAAAACATAAAAGATGTAGAAAGTGTAACCGAATGGGTCATTTTGAAGTGGCGTGTAAAACTGAATACATTAAGGAGATGCAGGTGGATAGTGACCAGGAGGATCAAGATGTGTCCTTTGTAGGGTCTGTTGTTGAACGGTCTGGTTCAGATGAAGATTGTCAGGTTAAGCTTGCTGTAATGGGAGCCAAGGTTGCCTTATTCTATAAACCTCCAATCACTCAGTTCCTTGCATAAATAAGAGGGCGGAGGCTGCAGGTAGGCTGAGAGCAGGAGTTAAGTGAACAAAGTGAGAACCAGCCGGTACTTGACAGGGGGCTACACTCACACCCCAGCGCCAGTGTCCCCTTCTCATAACCTAGTTCAGTGTCCTCCTAAATAGTGAGCAGCAGCAGCCCCGCTCTCTTCCAAAATGCCACTGCTTTAGCTCGCAGCAGAACCAGCATAGACTATTATACTTTATTTCTTCTGTTATGTGTGATCAGTCCACGGGTCATCATTACTTCTGGGATATAACTCCTCCCCAACAGGAAATGCAAGAGGATTCACCCAGCAGAGCTGATATAGCTCCTCCCCTCTACGTCAGTCCCAGTCATTCTCTTGCACCCAACAACTAGATAGGATGTGTGAGAGGACTATGGTGATTATACTTAGTTTTTATGACTTCAATCAAAAGTTTGTTATTTTACAATAGCACCGGAGCGTGTTATTACTTCTCTGGCAGAGTTTGAAGAAGAATCTACCAGAGTTTTTTACTATGATTTTAACCGGAGTAGTTAAGATCATATTGCTGTTCTCGGCCATCTGAGGGAGGTAAAAGCTTCAGATCAGGGGACAGCGGGCAGATGAATCTGCATTGAGGTATGTAGCAGTTTTTATTTTCTGAATGGAATTGATGAAAAAATCCTGCCATACCGTTATAATGACATGTATGTATACACTTCAGTATTCTGGGGATGGTATTTCACCGGAACTACTCTGTTAAAGGTCACTAATCCTTTTAATAAGTATTTGTCATGTTAAACGTTTTTGCTGGAATGTAGAATCGTTTACATTGCTGAGGTACTGAGTGAATAAATATTTGGGCATTATTTTCCACTTGGCAGTTGTTTGCTTTAATTGTGACAGTTTCGTTTCTCTTCACTGCTGTGTGTGAGAGGGAGGGGCCGTTTTTGGCGCTCTTTGCTACGCATCAAAAATTTCCAGTCAGCTACTCTTATATTTCCTGCATGATCCGGTTCATCTCTGACAGATCTAAGGGGTCTTCAAACTTCTTTGAAGGGAGGTATATTCTCTCAGCAGAGCTGTGAGAATTTTATATTGACTGTGAATAAAAACGTTTGCTCTGTAATTTTTATTTCAAATTTAATTATTGTTATTTTACTAATGGGAACAAAACCTTTGCTAAAAGTTGTGTTGTTTTAAAGTTTGATGCTATAACTGTTTTTCAGTTCATTATTTCAACTGTCATTTAATCGTTTAGTACCTCTTTGAGGCACAGTACGTTTTTGCTAAAAAAGATTATAACCAGGTTGCAAGTTATTGCTAGTGTGTTAAACATGTCTGACTCAGAGGAAGATATCTGTGTCATTTGTTCCAATGCCAAGGTGGAGCCCAATAGAAATTTATGTACTAACTGTATTGATGCTACTTTAAATAAAAGTCAATCTGTACAATGTGAACAAATTTCACCAAACTGCGAGGGGAGAGTTATGCCGACTAACTCGCCTCACGCGGCAGTACCTGCATCTCCCGCCCGGGAGGTGCGTGATATTATGGCGCCTAGTACATCTGGGCGGCCATTACAGATAACATTACATGATATGGCTACTGTTATGACTGAAGTTTTGTCTAAATTACCAGAACTAAGAGGCAAGCGCGATCACTCTGGGGTGAGAACAGAGTGCGCTGACAATACTAGGGCCATGTCTGATACTGCGTCACAGCTTGCAGAGCATGAGGACGGAGAGCTTCATTCTGTGGGTGACGGTTCTGATCCAAACAGATTGGATTCAGATATTTCAAATTTTAAATTTAAATTGGAGAACCTCCGTGTATTACTAGGGGAGGTCTTAGCAGCTCTCAATGATTGTAACACCGTTGCAATACCAGAGAAACTGTGTAGGTTGGATAAATACTTTGCGGTACCGGCGAGTACTGACGTTTTTCCTATACCTAAGAGATTAACTGAAATTGTTACTAAGGAGTGGGATAGACCTGGTGTGCCGTTCTCACCCCCTCCAATATTTAGAAAAATGTTTCCAATAGACGCCACCACTCGGGACTTATGGCAAACGGTCCCTAAGGTGGAGGGAGCAGTTTCTACTTTAGCTAAGCGTACCACTATCCCGGTGGAGGATAGCTGTGCTTTTTCAGATCCAATGGATAAAAAATTAGAGGGTTACCTTAAGAAAATGTTTGTTCAACAAGGTTTTATATTGCAACCCCTTGCATGTATCGCGCCGATTACGGCTGCGGCAGCATTTTGGATTGAGTCTCTGGAAGAGAACCTTAGTTCATCTACGCTAGACGACATTATGGACAGGCTTAGAGTCCTTAAACTAGCTAATTCATTCATTTCGGAGGCCGTAGTACATTTAACCAAACTTACGGCTAAGAACTCAGGATTCGCCATACAGGCACGTAGGGCACTGTGGCTAAAATCCTGGTCAGCTGATGTTACTTCTAAGTCCAAATTACTTAATATACCTTTCAAGGGGCAGTCTTTATTTGGGCCCGGTTTGAAAGAAATTATCGCTGACATTACAGGAGGTAAGGGCCACGCCCTACCTCAAGACAAAGCCAAAGCTAAGGCTAGACAGTCTAATTTTCGTCCCTTTCGGAATTTCAAAACAGGAGCAGCATCAACCTCCACTGCACCAAAACAGGAAGGAGCTGTTGCTCGTTACAGGCAAGGCTGGAAACCTAACCAGTCCTGGAACAAGGGCAAACAGGCCAGGAAACCTGCTGCTGCCCCAAAGACAGCATGAACCGAGAGCCCCCGATCCGGGACCGGATCTAGTGGGGGGCAGACTTTCTCTCTTCGCCCAGGCCTGGGCAAGAGATGTTCAGGATCCCTGGGCGCTAGAGATCATATCTCAGGGATACCTTCTAGACTTCAAATTATCTCCCCCAAGAGGGAGATTTCATCTGTCAAGGTTGTCAACAAACCAGATAAAGAGAGAAGCGTTTCTACGCTGTGTACAAGATCTGTTATTAATGGGAGTGATCCATCCGGTTCCGCAGTCGGAACAAGGACAAGGGTTCTACTCAAACCTGTTTGTGGTTCCCAAAAAAGAGGGAACTTTCAGGCCAATCTTAGATTTAAAGATTCTAAACAAATTCCTAAGAGTTCCATCGTTCAAAATGGAAACTATTCGGACAATCTTACCCATGATCCAAAAGGGTCAGTACATGACCACAGTGGATTTAAAAGATGCTTACCTTCACATACCGATTCACAAAGATCATCACCGGTATCTAAGGTTTGCCTTCCTAGACAGGCACTACCAGTTCGTAGCTCTTCCATTCGGATTGGCTACGGCCCCAAGAATCTTCACAAAGGTTCTGGGTGCCCTTCTGGCGGTACTAAGACCGCGAGGGATTTCGGTAGCTCCGTACCTAGACGACATTCTAATACAAGCTTCAAGCTTTCAAACTGCCAAGTCTCATACAGAGTTAGTTCTGGCATTTCTAAGGTCGCATGGATGGAAAGTGAACGTAAAGAAGAGTTCTCTTTTTCCTCTCACAAGAGTTCCATTCTTGGGGACTCTTATAGATTCTGTAGAAATGAAGATTTACCTGACAGAAGACAGGTTAACAAAGCTTCAAGATGCATGCCGTGTCCTTCATTCCATTCAACACCCGTCAGTAGCTCAATGCATGGAGGTGATCGGCTTAATGGTAGCGGCAATGGACATAGTACCTTTTGCACGCCTACACCTCAGACCGCTGCAATTGTGCATGCTAAGTCAGTGGAATGGGGATTACTCAGATTTGTCCCCTACTCTGAATCTGAATCAAGAGACCAGAAATTCTCTTCTATGGTGGCTTTATCGGCCACACCTGTCCAGGGGGATGCCATTCAGCAGGCCAGACTGGACAATCGTAACAACAGACGCCAGCCTACTAGGCTGGGGCGCTGTCTGGAATTCTCTGAAGGCTCAGGGATTATGGAATCAGGAGGAGAGTCTCCTTCCAATAAACATTCTGGAATTGAGAGCAGTTCTCAATGCCCTTCTGGCTTGGCCCCAATTAACAGCTCGGGGGTTCATCAGGTTTCAGTCGGACAATATCACGACTGTAGCTTACATCAACCATCAGGGAGGGACAAGGAGCTCCCTAGCAATGATGGAAGTATCAAAGATAATTCGCTGGGCAGAGTCTCACTCTTGCCACCTGTCAACAATCCACATCCCGGGAGTGGAGAACTGGGAGGCGGATTTCTTGAGTCGCCAGACTTTTCATCCGGGAGAGTGGGAACTTCATCCGGAGGTCTTTGCCCAAATACTTCGACGTTGGGGCAAACCAGAGATAGATCTCATGGCGTCTCGCCAGAACGCCAAACTTCCTCACTACGGGTCCAGATCCAGGGATCCGGGAGCGGTTCTGATAGATGCTTTGACAGCACCTTGGAACTTCGGGATGGCTTATGTGTTTCCACCCTTCCCGCTGCTTCCTCGATTGATTGCCAAAATCAAACAGAAGAGAGCATCTGTGATTCTAATAGCGCCTGCATGGCCACGCAGGACTTGGTATGCAGATCTAGTGGACATGTCATCCTGTCCGCCTTGGTCTCTACCTCTAAGACAGGACCTTCTGATACAGGGTCCATTCAAACATCAAAATCTAACTTCTCTGAAACTGACTGCTTGGAAATTGAACGCTTGATTTTATCAAAACGTGGTTTTTCTGAGTCGGTTATTGATACCCTGATACAGGCTAGGAAGCCTGTTACCAGAAAGATTTACCATAAAATATGGCGCAAATACCTATACTGGTGTGAATCCAAACGTTACTCCTGGAGTAAGGTTAGGATCCCTAGGATATTGTCTTTTCTACAAGAAGGTTTAGAAAAGGGTTTATCGGCTAGCTCATTAAAGGGACAGATCTCAGCTCTGTCCATCCTGTTACACAGGCGTCTGTCAGAAAATTCAGACATCCAGGCCTTTTGTCAGGCTTTAGCTAGGATCAAGCCTGTGTTTAAAACTGTTGCTCCGCCATGGAGTTTAAACTTAGTTCTTAACGTTTTACAGGGTGTTCCGTTTGAACCCCTTCATTCCATTGATATAAAATTGTTATCTTGGAAAGTTCTATTTTTAATGGCTATTTCCTCGGCTCGAAGAGTCTCTGAGTTATCAGCCCTACATTGTGATTCTCCTTATCTGATCTTTCACTCAGACAAGGTAGTTCTGCGTACTAAACCTGGGTTCTTACCTAAGGTTGTCTCTAACAGGAATATCAATCAAGAGATTGTTGTTCCATCCTTGTGTCCAAATCCTTCTTCAAAGAAGGAACGTCTTCTACACAATCTGGATGTAGTTCGTGCCCTCAAGTTCTACTTGCAGGCAACTAAAGATTTTCGCCAAACTTCTTCCCTGTTTGTCGTTTATTCTGGACAGAGGAGAGGTCAAAAAGCTTCTGCTACCTCTCTCTCTTTTTGGCTTCGTAGCATAATACGTTTAGCCTATGAGACTGCTGGACAGCAGCCTCCTGAAAGAATTACAGCTCATTCCACTAGAGCTGTGGCTTCCACTTGGGCCTTTAAGAATGAGGCCTCTGTTGAACAGATTTGCAAGGCTGCAACTTGGTCTTCGCTTCATACTTTTTCCAAATTTTACAAATTTGACACTTTTGCTTCTTCGGAGGCTATTTTTGGGAGAAAGGTTCTTCAGGCAGTGGTTCCTTCTGTATAATGAGCCTGCCTATCCCTCCCGTCATCCGTGTACTTTTGCTTTGGTATTGGTATCCCAGAAGTAATGATGACCCGTGGACTGATCACACATAACAGAAGAAAACATAATTTATGCTTACCTGATAAATTCCTTTCTTCTGTTGTGTGATCAGTCCACGGCCCGCCCTGTTTTTAAGGCAGGTAAATATCTTTTAAATTATACTCCAGTCACCACTTCACCCTTGGTTACTCCTTTCTCGTTGATTCTTGGTCGAATGACTGGGACTGACGTAGAGGGGAGGAGCTATATCAGCTCTGCTGGGTGAATCCTCTTGCATTTCCTGTTGGGGAGGAGTTATATCCCAGAAGTAATGATGACCCGTGGACTGATCACACAACAGAAGAAAGGAATTTATCAGGTAAGCATAAATTATGTTTTTATCTCCTGCTGCAAGCATACTGCCCTATTGCCCATAAAGATAGGTCCAGTGAGCAGTAGCTTAAGCAGAGCAGTGTATGAATGGCACACTGCTAACATAAGGAGGTTACTTCATGATTGTGTGTGTGTGGGGGGAACATCACTGTGAGGCCGAAGTAGCTTCAGGGCCAGCCCTAGCCATTGCGGAGCCCAAGGCAGAATGACAAAATGGGGCCCCCTTTCTCCCCGCCTCCAACCCCGCCCCATCTCCACCTCCAATCCCGCCCCATCTCCGCCTCAAACCCACACCCCCCACAGTTTTTAAAATGAGAAAAAAATGGGATAAAAATAATTTAAGGTAATGTACAACATTTTATAAAAACAATACATACAAATCCACTAATGTGGAGCACTATAACATTGTATGTATATATATATATATATATATATATATATATATATATATATATATATATATATATATATATATATATATATATATACAGAGAGTAGGGCACCGAGAACCTTTGAAAAGATCCTTGGAGCTGCTAGGCCAAAAGGAAGAGCAACAAATTGGTAATGCTTGTCTAGAAAAGAGAATCTCAGGAACTGATAGTGATCTGGATGAATCGGAATATGAAGATATGCATCCTGTAAGTCTATTGTGGACATGTAATGCCCTTGCTGAACAAAAGGCAGAATAGTCCTTATAGTCACCATCTTGAATGTTGGTATTCTTACATAACGATTCAAAAATGTTTGATCCAGAACTGGTCTGAAAGAATTCTCCTTCTTTGGGACAATGAACAGATTTGAATAAAACCCCAGACCCTGTTCCTGAAAAGGAACTGGCACAATTACCCCAGATAACTCCAGGTCTGAAACACACTTCAGAAAAGCCTGAGCTTTCTCTGGGTTCACTGGAATGCATGAGAGAAAGAAACTTCTCACAGGCGGTCTTACTTTGAAACCTATTCTGTACCCCTGAGAGACAATGTTCTGAATCCAATGATTTTGGACTGAATTGATCCAAATATCCTTGAAAAATCTCAGTCTGCGCCCTACCAGCTGAGCTGAAATGAGGGCCGCACCTTCATGCGGACTTGGGGACTGATTTAGATCTTTTAAATGGCTTGGATTTATTCCAGACTGAAGAAGGCTTCCAATTGGAAACCGTTCCCTTAGGGGAAGGATCAGGTTTCTGTTCCTTATTTTGTCGAAAGGAATGAAAACGGTTGGCAGTAGTAAATTTACCCTTAGATTTTTTATCCTGAGGCAAAAAAGCTCCCTTCCCCCCAGTGACAGTTGAAATAATTGAATCCAACTGAGAAACAAATAATTTATTACCTTGGAAAGAGAGAGACAGCAACGTTGATTTAGAAGTCATATCAGCATTCCAAGATTTAAGCCATAAAGCTCTTCTATCTAAAATAGCTAAAGACATATATCTAACATCAATTCTAATGATATCAAAAATGGCATCACAAATGAAATTATTAGCATGTTGAATTAACTTAACAATGCTATACACATTATGATCTGGTACTTGTTGCGCTAAGGTTTCCAACCAAAAAGTTGAAGCAGCTGCAACATCACCCAAAGAAATAGCAGGCCTAAGAAGATGACCTGAACATAAATAAGCCTTCCTTAGATAAGATTCAAGTTTCCTATCTAAAGGATCTTTAAAAGAAGTACTATCTGCCGTAGTAATAGTAGTACGCTTTGCAAGAGTAGAGATAGCCCCATCAACTTTGGGGATCTTTTCCCAAAACTCCAATCTATCAGTCAGCAAAAGATACAGTTTCTTAAACCTTGAAGAAGGAGTAAAAGAAGTACCCAGTCTATTCCATTACCTAGAAATAACATCTGAAATAGCATCAGGAACTGGAAAAACCTCAGGAATAACTACATGAGGTTTAAAAACCGAATTTAAACGTTTATTAGTTTTAATATCAAGAGGACTAGTCTCCTCCATATCTAATGCAATCAACAACTCTTTTAATAAGGAACAAATATACTCCATTTTAAACAAATATGAAGATTTATCAGTGTCAATATCTGAGGCAGAATCTTCGGAACCAGATAGATCCTCATCAGATATAGATAAATCAGAATGTTGTCGGTCATTTAAAAATCATCAATTTTATGAGAAGTTTTAAAAGACCTTTTACGTTTATTAGAAGGCGGTATGACAGACAAAGCCTTCTGAATAGAATTAGAAACAAATTCTCTCACATTAACAGGAATATCCTGAACATTAGATGTTGAAGGACCAGCAACAGGTAATGGACTACTACTAATGGAAATATTGTCTGCATGTAAAAGTTTGTCATGACAACTATCACAAACTGCAGCCGGAGGAACAGTTACCACAAGTTTACAACAAATGCACTAAGCTTTGGTAGAACCGACATCAGGCAGCAGGATTCCAGTAGTAGATTCTGAGACAGGGTCAGTTTGAGACATCTTGCAATATGTAAGAGAAAAAAATAACATATAAAGCAAAATGATCAATTTTCTTATATGACAGTTTCAGGAATGGGAAAGAAATGCAAAATAAGCCTCTGGAAACCAGAAGCAATAAAAGAAATGAAGTCTTAAATAATGTCAAAAGTTTGTCGCCAAGTATGACGCCCACAACTGACAAAATATTTTTTGGCGCCAAGAACGCCTGCAACAAACACGAGCGTCATAGATGATGCAACTATGTGAAAAAAACTCGCCGCCAACTAAGATGCCAGAAATGACGAAATTACGTCAACAAACGTAATTCTCGCACCAAAAAAGTCTCGCACCAAGAATGACGCAATAAATTATAGCATTTTGTGCTCCCGCGAGCCTAACTGCCCGCAATTTAGAAAAGAGAGTCAATTTGAAAACTTCAGATAAGAAAAAAAAATGTTTTTTTATTTTTATTATATGCATTTCCCAAATATGAAACTGACAGCCTGCAAAAAGGAAATATACTGATAAACCTGAATCATGGCAAATATAAGTACAAATATATATTTAGAACTTTAAATATAAAGTGCCAAACCATAGCTGAGAGTGTCTTAAATAAAGGAAACATACTTACCAAAAGACACTCATCTACATAAAGTAGATAGCCAAACCAGTACTGAAATGAGAATCAGCAGAGGTAATGGTATATAAGAGTATATCGTTGATCTGAAAAGGGAGGTAGGAGATGAATCTCTACGACCGATAGCAGAGAACCTATGAAATAGATCCCCGTTAGGATGACCATTGTATTCAATAGGTAATACTCCCTTCACATCTTTACATCCCTCTGTCATTCACTGCACTCTGAGAGGAACCGGGCTTCAAAAAAGCTGAGAAGCGCATATCAACGTAGAAATCTAGCACAAACTTACTTCACCACCTCCATAGGAGGCAAAGTTTGTAAAACTGAATTGTGGGTGTGGTGAGGGGGTGTATTTATAGGCATTGTGAGGTTTGGGAAACTTTGCCCCTCCTGGTAGGATTGTATATCCCATACAAGACGTGCACGGCTAAAAAATTCGGTTCGTTTTCGGTTCGGATCGATTCGGACATTTCGAATTTTGGATCGGATCGAATCGAATTCGGCAAAATTTGAATGAATTCGTTTCGGATTTATTCGGATTCGAATAAATTTGTGTCGGATTTATTAGGATTCGAATAAATTCGGCTGAATTCGGTTCTATTCAGTTCCGAAATTCGGTATGTTTTAGTACACTAACACCCATTTAGTACACTAACATCCATAAACTACCTATGAACCACTAAACCGAGCCCCCCCCCCCCATCGCAAACCATTACATTGTAGCTATCTTAGGGTTTATTTTCATTTTACAGGCAACTTTGTATTTATTTTAACTAGGTACAATAGTTATTAAATAGTTAATAACTATTTAATAACTACCTAGCTAAAATAAATACAAATTTACCTGTAAAATAAATCCTAAACTAAGTTACAATTACACCTAACACTACACTATCATTAAATTAATTAAATAAATGAATCCTATTTAAAACTAAATACTTACCTGTAAAATAAACCCTAATATAGCTACAATATAACTAATAGTTACATTGTAGCTATTTTAGGATTTATATTTATTTTACAGGCAACTTTGTATTTATTTTATCTAGGTACAATAGCTATTAAATAGATATTTACTGTTTAATAGCTACCTAGTTAAAATAATTACAAAATTACCTGTAAAATAAATCCTAACCTAAGTTACAATTAAACACTACACTATCATTAAATAAATTAACTACAAGTACCTACAATTATCTACAATTAAATAAACTAAAGTACAAAAAAAAACACTAAATTACAAAAAAAACAAAACACTAAATTACAAAAAATAAATTACAAAAAATAAAAAATATTACAAGAATTTTAAACTAATTACACCTAATCTAAGCCCCCTAATAAAATAACAAAGCCCCCCAAAATAAAAAAATGCCCTACCCTATACTAAATTACAAAAGTTAACAGCTCTATTACCTTACCAGCCCTTAAAAGGGCCTTTTGCGGGGCATGCCCCAAAGAAAACAGCTCTTTTGCCTGTAAAAAAAAACACAATACCAACCCCCAACATTACAACCCACCACCCACATACCCCTACTCTAACCCAAACCCCCCTTAAATAAACCTAACACTACCTTCCTGAAGATCTCCCTACCTTGAGTCGTGTTCACCCAGCCGGGCCGAAGTCTTCATCCGATGGGGCAGAAGAGGACATCCAGACCGGCAATTTTAAACTAATTACAGCTAATCTAAGCCCCTAATAAATAACAAAGCCCCCCAAAATAAAAAAATGCCCTACCCTATACTAAATTACAAAAGTTAACAGCTCTATTACCTTACCAGCCCTTAAAAGGGCCTTTTGCGGGGCATGCCCCAAAGAAAACAGCTCTTTTGCCTTTAAAAAAAAAACACCACCCCCAACATTACAACCCACCACCCACATACCCCTACTCTAACCCAAACCCCCTTTAAATAAACCTAACACTACCCCCTGAAGATCTCCCTACCTTGAGTCGTGTTCACCCAGCCGGGCCAAAGTCTTCATCCGATGGGGCAGAAGAGGACATCCAGACCGGCAGAAGTCTTCATCCAAACGGGGCAAGAAGAGGTCTTCCATCCATCAGAAAAGTACCAAAAAACAAACAAACACTAAATTACCAAAAATAATAAAATATTACAATATTTTTAAACTAATTACACCTAATCTAAGCCCCCTACTAGCTATTAATATAGCTACAATATAACTAATAGTTACATTGTAGCTATTTTAGGATTTATATTTATTTTACAGGCAACTTTGTATTTATTTTAACTAGGTACAATAGTTATTAAATAGTTAATAACTATTTAATAACTACCTAGCTAAAATAAATAAAAAATTTACCTGTAAAATAAATCCTAACCTAAGTTACAATTACACCTAACACTACACTATCATTAAATTAATTAAATAAATGAATCCTATTTAAAACTAAATACTTACCTGTAAAATAAACCCTAATATAGCTACAATATAACTAATAGTTACATTGTAGCTATTTTAGTATTTATATTTATTTTACAGGCAACTTTGTATTTATTTTAACTAGGTAAAATAGCTATTAAATAGATATTTACTGTTTAATAGCTACGTAGTTAAAATAATTACAAAATTACCTGTAAAATAAATCCTAACCTAAGTTACAATTAAACCTAACACTACACTATCATTAAATAAATTAAATAAATTAACTACAAGTACCTACAATTAAATACAATGAAATAAACTAAACTAAAGTACAAAAAAAACAAACACTAAATTACAAAAAATAAAAAAATATTACAAGAATTTTAAACTAATTACACCTAATCTAAGCCCCCTAATAAAATAACAAAGCCCCCCAAAATAAAAAAACTGCCCTACCCTATACTAAATTACAAAAGTTAACAGCTCTATTACCTTACCAGCCCTTAAAAGGGCCTTTTGCGGGGGCATGCCCCAAAGAAAACAGCTCTTTTGTCTGTAAAAAAAAACACAATACCCCCCACATTACAACCCACCACCCACATACCCCTACTCTAACCCAAACCCCCCTTAAATAAACCTAACACTACCCCCCTGAAGATCTCCCTACCTTGAGTCGTGTTCACCCAGCCGGGCCAAAGTTTTTATCCGATGGGGCAGAAGAGGACATCCAGACCGGCAGAAGTCTTCATCCAAGCGGGGCAAGAAGAGGTCTTCCATCCTTCAGAAGTCTTGATCCAGGCGGCATCTTCTATGTTCATCCATCCGGAGCGGAGCGGCAGCATCCTGAACACATCCGACGCGGAGCATCCTCTTCTTTCTTGATCCGACGACTAAATTACTGTACCTTTAAGTGACGTCATCCAAGATGGTGTCCCTTGAATTCCGATTGGCTGATAGGATTCTATCAGCCAATCGGAATTAAGGTAGGAAAATCTGATTGGCTGATTCAATCAGCCAATAAGATTAAAGTTCAATCCGATTGGATGATCCAATCAGCAAATCAGATTGACCTCGCATTCTATTGGCTGTTCCATCTGATGGATGGAAGACCTCTTCTTGCCCCGCTTGGATGAAGACTTCTGCCGGTCTGGATGTCCTCTTCTGCCCCATCGGATGAAGACTTCGGCCCGGCTGGGTGAACACGACTCAAGGTAGGGAGATCTTCAGGGGGGTAGTGTTAGGTTTATTTAAGGGGGGTTTGGGTTAGAGTAGGGGTATGTGGGTGGTGGGTTGTAATGTGGGGGAGGTATTGTGTTGCGGCATGCCCCCACAAAAAGGCCCTTTTAAGGGCTGGTAAGGTAATAGAGCTGTTAACTTTTGTAATTTAGTATAGAGTAGGGCATTTTTTTTATTTTGGGGGGCTTTGTTATTTTATTAGGGGGCTTAGATTAGGTGTAATTAGTTTAAAATTCTTGTAATATTTTTTTATTTTTTTAATTTAGTGTTTGTTTTTTGTACTTTAGTTTAGTTTATTTCATTGTATTTAATTGTAGGTACTTGTAGTTAATTTATTTAATTTATTTAATGATAGTGTAGTGTTAGGTTTAATTGTAACTTAGGTTAGGATTTATTTTACAGGTAATTTTGTAATTATTTTAACTAGGTAGCTATTAAACAGTAAATCTCTATTTAATAGCTATTTTACCTAGTTAAAATAAATACAAAGTTGCCTGTAAAATAAATATAAATCCTAAAATAGCTACAATGTAACTATTAGTTATATTGTAGCTATATGAGAGTTTATTTTACAGGTAAGTATTTAGTTTTAAATAGGATTAATTAATTTAATTAATTTAATGATAGTGTAGTGTTAGGTGTAATTGTAACTTAGGTTAGGATTTATTTTACAGGTAAATTTGTATTTATTTTAGCTAGGTAGTTATTAAATAGTTATTAACTATTTAATAACTATTGTACCTAGTTAAAATAAATACAAAGTTGCCTGTAAAATAAATATAAATCCTAAAAAAGCTACAATGTAACTATTAGTTATATTGTAGCTATATTAATAGCTAGTAGGGGGCTTAGATTAGGTGTAATTAGTTTAAAATTATTGTAATATTTTATTATTTTTGGTAATTTAGTGTTTGTTTTTTGGTACTTTTCTGATGGATGGAAGACCTCTTTTTGCCCCGCTTGGATGAAGGTCCTCTTCTGCCCCATCGGATGAAGACTTCGGCCCAGCTGGGTGAACACGACTCAAGGTAGGGAGATCTTCAGGGGGGTAGTGTTAGGTTTATTTAAGGGGGGTTGGGTTAGAGTAGGGGTATGTGGGTGGTGGGTTGTAATGTTGGGGGGGTATTGTGTTTTTTTTTTACAGGCAAAAGAGCTGTTTTCTTTGGGGCATGCCCTGCAAAAGGCCCTTTTAAGGGCTGGTAAGGTAATAAAGCTGTTAACTTTTGTAATTTAGTGTAGGGTAGGGCATTTTTTTTTGGGGGGGGGAGGCTTTGTTATTTTATTAGGGGGCTTAGATTAGGTGTAATTAGTTTAAAATTCTTGTAATATTTTTTTATTTTTTGTAATTTAGTGTTTGGTTTTTTTTGTACTTTAGTTTAGTTTATTTCATTGTATTTAATTGTAGGTACTTGTAGTTAATTTATTTAATTTATTTAATGATAGTGTAGTGTTAGGTTTAATTGTAACTTAGGTTAGGATTTATTTTACAGGTAATTTTGTAATTATTTTAACTAGGTAGCTATTAAACAGTAAATATCTATTTAATAGCTATTTTACCTAGTTAAAATATATACAAAGTTGCCTGTAAAATAAATATAAAACCTAAAATAGCTACAATGTAACTATTAGTTATATTGTAGCTATATTAGGGTTTATTTTACAGGTAAGTATTTAGTTTTAAATAGGATTAATTTATTTAATTAATTTAATGATAGTGTAGTGTTAGGTGTAATTGTAACTTAGGTTAGGATTTATTTTACAGGTAAGTGGGGGCAGAAGAGGACATCCAGACTGGCAGAAGTCTTCATCCAAGCGGGCCAAGAAGAGTTCTTCCATCCATCAGATGGAACAGCCAATAGAATGCGAGGTCAATCTGATTGGCTGATTGGATCAGCCAATCGGATTGAACTTGAATCTTATTGGCTGATTGAAACAGCCAATCAGATTTTCCTACCTTAATTCCGATTGGCTGATAGAATCCTATCAGCCAATCGGAATTCAAGGGACACCATCTTGGATGACGTCACTTAAAGGTACAGTAATTTAGTCGTCGGATCAAGAAAGAAGAGGATGCTCCGCGTCAGATGTGTTCAGGATGCTGCCGCTCCGCTCCGGATGGATGAACATAGAAGATGCCGTCTGGATCAAGACTTCTGAAGGATGGAAGACCTCTTCTTGCCCCGCTTGGATGAAGACTTCTGCCGGTCTGGATGTCCTCTTCTGCCCCATCGGATGAAGACTTCGGCCCGGCTGGGTGAACACGACTCAAGGTAGGGAGATCTTCAGGGGGGTAGTGGTAGGTTTATTTAAGGGGGGTTTGGGTTAGAGTAGGGGTATGTGGGTGGTGGGTTGTAATGTGGGGGTGTATTGTGTTTTTTTTTTACAGGCAAAAGAGCTGTTTTCTTTGGAGCATGCCCCGCAAAAGGCCCTTTTAAGGGCTGGTAAGGTAATAGAGCTGTTAACTTTTGTAATTTAGTATAGGGTAGGGCATTTTTTTTATTTTGGGGGGCTTTGTTATTTTATTAGGGGGCTTAGATTAGGTGTAATTAGTTTAAAATTCTTGTAATATTTTTTTATTTTTTGTAATTTAGTGGGGGGTTTTTGTACTTTAGTTTAGTTTATTTAATTGTATTTAATTGTAGGTACTTGTAGTTAATTTATTTAATGATAGTGTAGTGTTAGGTTTAATTGTAATCCTAAAATAGCTACAATGTAACTATTAGTTATATTGTAGCTATATTAATAGCTAGTAGGGGGCTTAGATTAGGTGTAATTAGTTTAAAATTCTTGTAATATTTTATTATTTTTGGTAATGTAGTGTTTGTTTGTATTTTGGTACTTTTCTGATGGATGGAAGACCTCTTCTTGCCCCGCTTGGATGAAGACTTCTGCCGGTCTGGATGTCCTCTTCTGCCCCATTGAATGAAGACTATGGCCCGGCTGGGTGAACACGACTCAAGGTAGGGAGATCTTCAGGGGGGTAGTGTTAGTTTTATTTAAGGGGGGTTTGGGTTAGAGTAGGGATATGTGGGTGGTGGGTTGTAATGTTGGGGGGGGGGCGGTTTACAGGCAAAAGAGCTGTTTTCTTTGGGGCATGCCCCGCAAAAGGCCCTTTTAAGGGCTGGTAAGGTAATAGAGCTGTTAACTTTTGTAATTTAGTATCGGGTAGGGCATTTTTTTATTTTGGGGGGCTTTGTTATTTTATTAGGGGGCTTAGATTAGCTGTAATTAGTTTAAAATTGTCGGTCTGGATGTCCTCTTCTGCCCCATCGGTTGAAGACTTCGGCCCGGCTGGGTGAACACGACTCAAGGTAGGGAGCTCTTCAGGGGGGTAGTGTTAGGTTTATTTAAGGGGGGTTTGGGTTAGAGTAGGGGTATGTGTGTGGTGGGTTGTAATGTTGGGGGTGGTATTGTGGGTTTTTTTACAGGCAAAATAGCTGTTTTCTTTGGGGCATGCCCTGCAAAAGGCCCTTTTAAGGGCTGGTAAGGTAATAGAGCTGTTAACTTTTGTAATTTAGTATATGGTAGGGCATTTTTTTATTTTAGGGGGCTTTGTTATTTTATTAGGGACTTAGATTAGGTGTAATTAGTTTAAAATTCTTGTAATATTTTTTTATTTTTTGTAATTTAGTGGGGGTTTTTTGTATTTTTTTTTTTGTATTTTAGTTTAGTTTATTTAATTGTAGATAATTGTAGGTACTTGTAGTTAATTTATTTAATGATAGTGTAGTGTTAGGTTTAATTGTAACTTATGTTAGGATTTATTTTACAGGTAATTTTGTAATTATTTTAACTAGGTAGCTATTAAATAGTCAATAACTATTTAATAGCTATTGTACCTAGTTAAAATAAATACAAAGTTGCCTGTAAAATAAATATAAATCCTAAAATAGCTACAATGTAATTATTAGTTATATTGTAGCTATATTAGGGTTTATTTTACAGGTAAGTATATAGTTTTAAATAGGATTAATTTATTTAATTAATTTAATGATAGTGTAGTGTTAGGTGTAATTGTAACTTAGGTTAGGATTTATTTTACAGGTAAATTTGTATTTAATTTAGCTAGGTAGTTATTAACTATTTAATAACTATTGTACCTAGTTAAAATACAAACTTGCCTGTAAAATAAAAATAAACCCTAACGGCTAGATTTAGAGTTTTGTCGGTAAGGACCCGTGTAGCTAACGCCGGCTTTTTCTGGTCGCACCATAAAAATAACTCTGGTATTGAGAGTCCACATAAAGGCTGCGTTAGGCTCCAAAAAAGGAGCGTAGAGCATATTTAACGCAGCTTCAACTCTCGATACCAGAGTTGCTTACGGACGCGGCCAGCCTCAAAAACGTGCTCGTGCACGATTCCCCCATAGGAAACAATGGGGCTGTTTGTGCTGAAAAAAACACCTGCAAAAAAGCCACGTTCAGCTCCTAACGCAGCCCCATTGTTTGCTATGGGGAAACACTTCCTACGTCTGCACCTAACACCCTAACATGTACCCCGAGTCTAAACACCCCTAGCCTTACACTTATTAACCCCTAATCTGCCGCCCCCCGCTATCGCTGACCCCTGCATATTATTTTTAACCCCTAATCTGCCGCTCCATAAACCGCCGCTACTTACATTATCC
Organism: Bombina bombina; assembly: GCF_027579735.1. Classification (NCBI taxonomy): domain Eukaryota; kingdom Metazoa; phylum Chordata; class Amphibia; order Anura; family Bombinatoridae; genus Bombina; species Bombina bombina. The sequence continues at coordinate 294,359,114 of NC_069499.1, read as the reverse complement.
TTATGTACCCCTAATCTGCTGCCCCTAACACCGCCGACCCCTATATTATATTTATTAACCCCTAATCTGCCCCTCACAACGTCGCCTCCACCTGCCTACACTTATTAACCCCTAATCTGCCGACCGGACCGCACCGCTATCATAATAAAGTTATTAACCCCTAATCCGCCTCACTAACCCTATAATAAATAGTATTAACCCCTAATCTGCCCTCCCTAACATCGCCGACACCTAACTTCAATTATTAACCCCTAATCTGCCGACTGGAGCTCACCGCTATTCTAATAAATGTATTAACCCCTAAAGCTAAGTCTAACCCTAACACTAACACCCCCCTAAATTAAATATAATTTTAATCTAACGAAATTAATTAACTCTTATTAAATAAATTATTCCTATTTAAAGATAAATACTTACCTGTAAAATAAATCCTAATATAGCTACAATTAAATTATAATTATATTATAGCTATTTTAGGATTAATATTTATTTTACAGGTAACTTTGTATTTATTTTAACCAGGTACAATAGCTATTAAATAGTTAAGAACTATTTAATAGCTAAAATAGTTAAAATAATTACAAAATTACCTGTAAAATAAATCCTAACCTAAGTTACAATTAAACCTAACACTACACTATCAATAAATTAATTAAATAAAATACCTATAATTATCTACAATTAAACCTAACACTACACTATCAATAAATAAATTAAATACAATACCTACAAATAACTACAATGAAATAAACTATCTAAAGTACAAAAAATAAAAAAGAACTAAGTTACAAAAAATAAAAAATTATTTACAAACATAAGAAAAATATTACAACAATTTTAAACTAATTACACCTACTCTAAGCCCCCTAATAAAATAACAAAGCCCCCCAAAATAAAAAAATGCCCTACCCTATTCTAAATTACTAAAGTTCAAAGCTCTTTTACCTTACCAGCCCTGAACACCCTTTTTTTAATGACTCCAAATACCGGAGGTAGCCTAAAACCAGCGTTAGGAGCCTCTAACGCTGGTTTTCACGGCTACCGCCCAACTCTAAATCTAGGCCTAAGATAGCTACACTGTAACTATTAGTTATGTTGTAGCTAGCTTAGGGTTTATTTTACAGGTAAGTATTTAGTTTTAAATAGGATTAATTTATTTAATTATAGTAAATTTATTTTGTTTTATTTAAATGATATATAAGTTAGGGGGTGTTAGGGTTAGACTTAGGTTTAGGGGTTAATAACCTTATTATAGTAGTATAGTATAGCGATGTTGGGGGCGGGAGATTAGGGGTTAATAATTGTAGGTAGGTGGCGGCGATGTTAGGGAGGGCAGATTAGGGGTTAATAAAATGTATTATAGTGTTTGCGAGGCGGGAGTGCGGCGGTTTAGGGGTTAATACATTTATTATAGTGGTGGCGATGTCCGGTCGGCAGATTAGGGGCTAATACGTTTAGTTAGATTGCGGCAACGTTGGGGGGGGCAGATTAGGGGTTAATAACTATAATGTAGGGGTCGGCGATGTTAGGGACAGCAGATTAGGGGTTAATAGCTATAATGTAGGTGGCGGTGATGTCCGGTCGGCAGATTAGGGGTTAATACTTGTAGTTAGGATTGCGGCGACATTGGGGGGGGCAGATTAGGGGTTAATAACTATAATGTAGGGGTCGGCGATGTTAGGGACAGCAGATTAGGGGTTAATAGCTATAATGTAGGTGGCGGCGGTGTCCGGTCGGCAGATTAGGGGTTAATACTTGTAGTTAGATTGTGGCGATGTTGGGGGGGGCAGATTAGGGGTTAATAACTATAATGTAGGGGTCGGCGATGTTAGGGACAGCAGATTAGGGGTTAATAGCTATAATGTAGGTGGCGGCGATGTCCGGTCGGCAGTTTAGGGGTTAATACTTGTAGTTAGGTTGCGGCGACGTTGGGGGGGGGGCAGATTAGGGGTTAATAACTATAATGTAGGGGTCGGCGATGTTAGGGACAGCAGATTAGGGGTTAATAGCTATAATGTAGGTGACGGCGATGTCCGGTCGGCAGATTAGGGGTTAATACTTGTAGTTAGATTGCGGCGACGTTGGGGGGGCAGATTAGGGGTTAATGAAATTTATTATAGTGTTTGCGAGGCGGGAGTGTGGCGGTTTTGGGGTTAATACATTTATTATAGTAGCGGCGATATCCGGTCGGCAGATTAGGGGTTAATAAAATAATGCAGGTGTCAGCGATAGCGGGAGCGGCAGATTAGGGGTTAATAAGTGTTAGATTAGGGGTGTTTAGAGACTCGGGGTACATGTTAGGGTGTTAGGTGCAGACTTAGTGTTTCCCCATAGGAAACAATGGGGCTGCGGTGTTAGGTTTTTTTTCACCCGAAACTCCCCATTGTTTCCTATGGGGAAATGCCGAATTTTACCGAGCTAATTCGGATTTATTCGGAGATACGGCAGCTATTTCGGATTCATTCGGTAGATTCGGAAGTATTTTAATTCGGAAATTCGAATCGATCCGAATTTCTGAATTTACAGAATTTTCCGAATTTCCGAATAAATCCGAAACGAACCGCACATGTCTATCCCATACGTCACTAGCTCATGAACTCTTGCCATTACATGAAAGATATATATATATTACAGGTATACCCCGCTCATACAGCGGGTTAGGGACCGGAGCCCTGCTGTAAAGTGAAAACCGCCTAAAAGTGAAACAAGGCAGGTTTAGCTTTCTTTTCACTTGTTTTTTGTTTAAAAACTTGAAAACATGTTTGAACTAACACATATTAGGGGTGCAATAGTGCTAGGTTTGGGTTAAAACAAGCACAGCACAGTAGTCAATAAATACTGTACCTTTAAAATAGTGACAATTACTGTAGTAAAATTTGCCAGACTATAGCACTGAGACACAGATTGCACTGTAATGCTGTAAACAGAGTGAACTGTGCATGAAAAAATGTTGCCAGTCACTTTTCTCGCAATCTCACGATGATTACAGCACCGTTTCAAAATCATTCGAGGTTGAACTTCAGCTCCACAAAGCACTGTATTAGCGAAGCGCTGTAAAGTGAAGCACTGTAAAGTGCAGCACTTGCATTCCTTCAGAACAGGAATTTTCACACAACGGCAAATGGAACAAATTTTTCTTTTGAAGCTGACAGGCAAAAGCTTTCTCTAAATACTACTACTAGTAAAAATATTATTTGCCCCCTTGACACTCAGCGCTAATGTAGCGCACAGACACACACTGCTAGTGATTACAGCTTACTAGTAAGGCTGTGGCTGTCACTGAGTCCGTGAGAGGAAGTGTCTCTCAATGAAGAAGGAAGCAGGTGTATGTCACGGCCCCATACAGAACAGTATACTAAGTTTTCCCGCCTACCCCACCAAGAGGATATTGTGTGAGCGCGTAAGCCTGTGAGGCACCGCACCGGCGGCCATGGCACATGTCGTCCCTTTATGTGCCGGCCCGCCTGTTACCAAAAAAGGCCCTCTGTCACTCACCTTACCATACCAGCTCACCTGCTGAGTCTGCACTGCTCTCATCTGCCCGGACCGGCATCTCTGACAGTCTGTGACATGTAACAGCATAGGAGCCAATAGAAGTTTTTTTTTTAACTAATTGTATAGCACCAAGTGGCTTTTTTTCTTCTGTTATGTGTGATCAGTCCACGGGTCATCATTACTTCTGGGATATAACTCCTCCCCAACAGGAAATGCAAGAGGATTCACCCAGCAGAGCTGATATAGCTCCTCCCCTCTACGTCAGTCCCAGTCATTCTCTTGCACCCAACGACTAGATAGGATGTGTGAGAGGACTATGGTGATTATACTTAGTTTTTTATGACTTCAATCAAAAGTTTGTTATTTTACAATAGCACCGGAGCGTGTTATTACTTCTCTGGCAGAGTTTGAAGAAGAATCTACCAGAGTTTTTTTACTATGATTTTAACCGGAGTAGTTAAGATCATATTGCTGTTCTCGGCCATCTGAGGGAGGTAAAGGCTTCAGATCAGGGGACAGCGGGCAGATGAATCTGCATTGAGGTATGTAGCAGTTTTTATTTTCTGAATGGAATTGATGAGAAAATCCTGCTATACCGTTATAATGACATGTATGTATACACTTCAGTATTCTGGGAATGGTATTTCACCGGAACTACTCTGTTAAAGGTCATTAATCCTTTTAATAAATATTATCATGTTAAACGTTTTTGCTGGAATGTAGAATCGTTTACATTGCTGAGGTACTGAGTGAATATATGTTTGGGCATTATTTTCCACTTGGCAGTTGTCTGCTTTAAATTGTGACAGTTTCGTTTCTCCTCACTGCTGTGTGTGAGACGGAGGGGCCGTTTTTGGCGCTCTTTTGCTACGCATCAAAAATTTCCAGTCAGCTACTATTATATTTCTTGCATGATCCGGTTCACTGACAGATCTCAGGGGTCTTCAAACTTCTTTGAAGGGAGGTACATTCTCTCAGCAGAGCTGTGAGAATTTTATATTGACTGTGAATAAAAACGTTACTCTATAATTTTTTATGTCAAATTTAGTTATTGTTATTTACTAATGGGAACAAACCTTTGCTAAAAGTTGTGTTATTTTAAAGTCGATGCTATAACTGTTTTTCAGTTCATTATCTCAACTGTCATTTAATCGTTTAAGTACCTCTTTGAGGCACAGTACGTTTTTGCTAAAAAAGATTATAACCAGGTTGCAAGTTATTGCTAGTGTGTTAAACATGTCTGACTCAGAGGAATATATCTGTGTCATTTGTTCCAATGCCAAGGTGGAGCCCAATAGAAATTTATGTACTAACTGTATTGATGCTACTTTAAATAAAAGTCAATCTGTACAATGTGAACAAATTTCACCAAACTGCGAGGGGAGAGTTATGCCGACTAACTCGCCTCACGCGGCAGTACCTGCATCTCCCGCCCGGGAGGTGCGTGATATTATGGCGCCTAATACAACTGGGCGGCCATTACAGATAACATTACATGATATGGCTACTGTTATGACTGAAGTTTTGTCTAAATTACCAGAACTAAGAGGCAAGCGTAATCACTCTGGGGTGAGAACAGAGTGCGCTGACAATACTAGGGCCATGTCTGATACTGCGTCACAGCTTGCAGAGCATGAGGACGGAGAGCTTCATTCTGTGGGTGACGGTTCTGATCCAAACAGATTGGATTCAGATATTTCAAATTTTAAATTTAAATTGGAGAACCTCCGTGTATTACTAGGGGAGGTCTTAGCGGCTCTCAATGATTGTAACACCGTTGCAATACCAGAGAAACTGTGTAGGTTGGATAAATACTTTGCGGTACCGGCGAGTACTGACGTTTTTCCTATACCTAAGAGATTAACTGAAATTGTTACTAAGGAGTGGGATAGACCCGGTGTGCCGTTCTCACCCCCTCCAATATTTAGAAAGATGTTTCCAATAGACGCCACCACTCGGGACTTATGGCAAACGGTCCCTAAGGTGGAGGGAGCAGTTTCTACTTTAGCTAAGCGTACCACTATCCCGGTGGAGGATAGCTGTGCTTTTTCAGATCCAATGGATAAAAAATTAGAGGGTTACCTTAAGAAAATGTTTGTTCAACAAGGTTTTATATTGCAACCCCTTGCATGTATCGCGCCGATTACGGCTGCGGCAGCATTTTGGATTGAGTCTCTGGAAGAGAACCTTAGTTCATCTACGCTTGACGATATTATGGACAGGCTTAGAGTCCTTAAACTAGCTAATTCATTCATTTCGGAGGCCGTAGTACATTTAACCAAACTTACGGCTAAGAACTCTGGATTCGCCATACAGGCACGTAGAGCACTGTGGCTAAAATCCTGGTCAGCTGATGTTACTTCTAAGTCCAAATTACTTAATATACCTTTCAAGGGGCAGTCTTTATTTGGGCCCGGTTTGAAAGAAATTATCGCTGACATTACAGGAGGTAAGGGCCACGCCCTACCTCAAGACAAAGCCAAAGCTAAGGCTAGACAGTCTAATTTTCGTCCCTTTCGGAATTTCAAGACAGGAGCAGCGTCAACCTCCACTGCACCAAAACAGGAAGGAGCTGTTGCTCGTTACAGGCAAGGCTGGAAACCTAACCAGTCCTGGAATAAGGGCAAACAGGCCAGGAAACCTGCTGCTGCCCCAAAGACAGCATGAATCGAGAGCCCCCGATCCGGGACCGGATCTAGTGGGGGGCAGACTTTCTCTCTTCGCCCAGGCCTGGGCAAGAGATGTTCAGGATCCCTGGGCGCTGGAGATCATATCTCAGGGATACCTTCTAGACTTCAAATTATCTCCACCAAAAGGGAGATTTCACCTGTCAAGGTTGTCAACAAACCAGATAAAGAAAGAAGCGTTTCTACGCTGTGTACAAGATCTGTTATTAATGGGAGTGATCCATCCAGTTCCACGGTCGGAACAAGGACAAGGGTTCTACTCAAACCTGTTTGTGGTTCCCAAAAAAGAGGGAACTTTCAGGCCAATCTTAGATTTAAAGATTCTAAACAAATTCCTAAGAGTTCCATCGTTCAAAATGGAAACTATTCGGTCAATCTTACCTATGATCCAAAGGGGTCAGTACATGACCACAGTGGATTTAAAAGATGCTTACCTTCACATACCGATTCACAAAGATCATCAACGGTATCTACGGTTTGCCTTCCTAGACAGGCACTACCAGTTTGTAGCTCTTCCATTCGGATTGGCTACGGCCCCAAGAATCTTCACAAAGGTTCTGGGTGCCCTTCTAGCGGTACTAAGACCGCGAGGGATTTCGGTAGCTCCGTACCTAGACGACATTCTAATACAAGCTTCAAGCTTTCAAACTGCCAAGTCTCATACAGAGTTAGTTCTGGCATTTCTAAGGTCGCATGGATGGAAAGTGAACGAAAAGAAGAGTTCTCTTTTTCCTCTCACAAGAGTTCCATTCTTGGGGACTCTTATAGATTCTGTAGAAATGAAGATTTACCTGACAGAAGACAGGTTAACAAAGCTTCAAGATGCATGCCGTGTCCTTCATTCCATTCAACACCCGTCAGTAGCTCAATGCATGGAGGTGATCGGCTTAATGGTAGCGGCAATGGACATAGTACCTTTTGCACGCCTACACCTCAGACCGCTGCAATTGTGCATGCTAAGTCAGTGGAATGGGGATTACTCAGATTTGTCCCCTACCCTGAATCTGAATCAAGAGACCAGAAATTCTCTTCTATGGTGGCTTTATCGGCCACACCTGTCCAGGGGAATGCCATTCAGCAGGCCAGACTGGACAATCGTAACAACAGACGCCAGCCTGCTAGGTTGGGGCGCTGTCTGGAATTCTCTGAAGACTCAGGGATTATGGAATCAGGAGGAGAGTCTCCTTCCAATAAACATTCTGGAATTGAGGGCAGTTCTCAATGCCCTTCTGGCTTGGCCCCAATTAACAACTCAGGGGTTCATCAGGTTTCAGTCGGACAATATCACGACTGTAGCTTACATCAACCATCAGGGAGGGACAAGAAGCTCCCTAGCAATGATGGAAGTATCAAAAATAATTCGCTGGGCAGAGTCTCACTCTTGCCATCTGTCAGCAATCCACATCCCGGGAGTGGAGAACTGGGAGGCGGATTTCTTGAGTCGCCAGACTTTTCATCCGGGAGAGTGGGAACTTCATCCGGAGATCTTTGCCCAAATACTTCGACGTTGGGGCAAACCAGAGATAGATCTCATGGCGTCTCGCCAGAACGCCAAACTTCCTCACTACGGGTCCAGATCCAGGGATCCGGGAGCGGTTCTGATAGATGCTTTGACAGCACCTTGGAACTTCGGGATGGCTTATGTGTTTCCACCCTTCCCGCTGCTTCCTCGATTGATTGCGAAAATCAAACAGGAGAGAGCATCAGTGATTCTAATAGCGCCTGCATGGCCACGCAGGACTTGGTATGCAGAGCTAGTGGACATGTCATCCTGTCCACCTTGGTCTCTACCTCTAAGACAGGACCTTCTGATACAGGGTCCATTCAAACATCAAAATCTAACTTCTCTGAAACTGACTGCTTGGAAATTGAACGCTTGATTTTATCAAAGCGTGGTTTTTCTGAGTCGGTTATTGATACCCTGATCCAGGCTAGGAAGCCTGTTACCAGAAAGATTTACCATAAAATATGGCGCAAATACCTATACTGGTGCGAATCCAAACGTTATTCCTGGAGTAAGGTTAGGATTCCTAGGATATTGTCTTTTCTACAAGAAGGTTTAGAAAAGGGTTTATCGGCTAGTTCTTTAAAGGGACAGATTTCAGCTCTGTCCATCTTGTTACACAGGCGTCTGTCAGAAAATCCAGACGTCCAGGCCTTTTGTCAGGCTTTAGCTAGGATCAAGCCTGTGTTTAAAGCCGTTGCTCCGCCATGGAGTTTAAACTTAGTTCTTAACGTTTTACAAGGTGTTCCATTTGAACCCCTTCATTCCATTGATATAAAATTGTTATCTTGGAAAGTTCTGTTTTTAATGGCTATTTCCTCGGCTCGAAGAGTCTCTGAGTTATCAGCATTACATTGTGATTCTCCTTATCTGATTTTTCACTCAGATAAGGTAGTTCTGCGTACTAAACCTGGGTACTTACCTAAGGTAGTTACTAACAGGAATATCAATCAAGAGATTGTCGTTCCATCCTTGTGTCCAAATCCTTCTTCAAAGAAGGAACGTCTTCTACACAATCTGGATGTAGTTCGTGCCCTCAAGTTCTACTTACAGGCAACTAAAGATTTTCGCCAAACTTCTTCCCTGTTTGTCGTTTATTCTGGACAGAGGAGAGGTCAAAAAGCTTCTACTACCTCTCTCTCGTTTTGGCTTCGTAGCATAATACGTTTAGCCTATAAGACTGCTGGACAGCAGCCTCCTGAAAGAATTACAGCTCACTCCACTAGAGCTGTGGCTTCCACTTGGGCCTTTAAGAATGAGGCCTCTGTTGAACAGATTTGCAAGGCTGCAACTTGGTCTTCGCTTCATACTTTTTCCAAATTTTACAAATTTGACACTTTTGCTTCTTCGGAGGCTATTTTTGGGAGAAAGGTTCTTCAGGCAGTGGTTCCTTCTGTATAATGAGCCTGCCTATCCCTCCCGTCATCCGTGTACTTTTGCTTTGGTATTGGTATCCCAGAAGTAATGATGACCCGTGGACTGATCACACATAACAGAAGAAAACATAATTTATGCTTACCTGATAAATTCCTTTCTTCTGTTGTGTGATCAGTCCACGGCCCGCCCTGTTTTTAAGGCAGGTAGATATCTTTTAAATTATACTCCAGTCACCACTTCACCCTTGGTTACTCCTTTCTCGTTGATTCTTGGTCGAATGACTGGGACTGACGTAGAGGGGAGGAGCTATATCAGCTCTGCTGGGTGAATCCTCTTGCATTTCCTGTTGGGGAGGAGTTATATCCCAGAAGTAATGATGACCCGTGGACTGATCACACAACAGAAGAAAGGAATTTATCAGGTAAGCATAAATTATGTTTTTTTAACAAATATGGAAAGACAAAAATAGCTTGATGACTTGCCAGTGGGAGTGTGTATTATTTAGTAAAGTGTGTGTGTTTATCAATGTGTGTCTGTGTGTGTGCGTGTATGTATGTTGTATGCCTGTGTATGTGTTCTGTGTATGTATGTGTTGCATGCCTGTGTGTGTGTATATGTTTTGTGTGTATGTGTTGCATGCCTGTGTGTGTATATATGTTGTGTGTGTATGTGTTGCCTGCCTGTGTATATGTTTTGTGTATGTGTTGCATACCTGTGTGTGTGTATATGTTTTGTGTGTATGTGTTGCATGCCTGAGTATATGTTTTGTGTGTATATGTTGCATGCTTGTGTGAGTGTATGTTTTGTATGTATGTGTTGCATGCCTGTGTGTGTGTATATGTGTTGTGTGAATGTGTTGCATGCCTGTGTATATGTTTGGTGTGTATGTGTTGCATGCCTGTGTATATGTTTTGTGTGTATATGTTGCATGCCTGTGTATATGTTTTGTGTGTATGTGTTGCATGCCTGTGTATATGTTTTGTGTGTATGTGTTGCATGCCTGTGTATATGTGTTGTGTGTATGTGTTGCATGCCTGTGTGTATATATGTGTTGCATGCCTGTGTGTATGTTTTGTATGGCTGTGTGTTTGTGTATCTGGTAGTGTGTGTGGATGTTAATATGTGGTGTATGTATATCTGTGTGTGCATGCCTACGTATAGTGTTTGTATGATCTTTAAATGTGTCTTGCTAAATTACTAATATTTTATAGATTATTCATTTTATAAATTATTAATTGTAGTAATATTAATGTCTGCAGTTTAATTCCTAAGTATATTTTGCAGATATTTCACCACTATCTGGTTTAATATATATAAAAAAAAACTATTTTTGTGTTAGTCTTAAGGAGTTGGAGTTGAAACTAAGTAAAAAAATTTTTAGTATAATTCTGTCTGATTTGCTATGCAGCACAACCACTGTCTGATTGCTATGCAGCACACCACTGTCTGATTTGTTATGCAGCACAACCACTGTCTGATTTGCAGGGCCGGATTGGGAAATCAGACCGGCCCTGGAAATTTATATGGACCAGCCCATCCCCCCCTATGGATTAGCCCCGCCCCTCCCAGCTCAGCCCCGCCCCTTACTCAGCCCAGCCTCCTGGCTCAGCCTTGCCCCCCTGCGGCCCAATCTCCACGGCAATGTAAAGGACACCCTCCCTCACCTCCTCACACTGTTTTAGAAAGTGACATTTTGTCTAGGCAGAACAACTGTGTCTTACATACTATTAGCTTTAAAAGCTAAACAAAGCATCATGTTTTTGTGGAATCCATTTTAGTTTATACATAAAGTTTAAAGACATACATTTAGGGCTTATAAAATAAAAAATATACACAAACTGCACAGTGAATTTTTATATTAAAGTTTTTCAGAGGGAATCACATTCTGTGTGGTGCATCTCATTTTTAACGTTAGTTAGTTAGTTCCACTGAAATCAGCATATCTTCCAAATTGCACTCCCACACCCTTCCCCCAACGAGTCATAGCAACCTGCCTAGTAAAGAAGATAAATTAGTTAAATTTAAAAAATGCCATTCTGTAGCATGAAGTGAAAGGTCATGCTGTAGTAGACAGACACATTACCTGTCATTTTGCCTGCTATTGAAAAAAGCACTATCTGGAGTGGGAGCCTTAAGCCCGGCAGCAAGAAAAAACACACACACAGTAACACATATCTCTTGTCATCACCTCATGTAGTAGCTAATCTATCCTCTCCGTTTTAAAAGCCCAACCTCTGCTGCAATATTCAGTGCTATGTCGGCAGAGGAGTTATTCTCCCAATAGAGCCTTATAGTGATAGCTGCTGTGCAGACTGACACTGACAGTCTGTTTTACTCTTAATAACTCCTCTGCCGAACATAGCACTGAATATTGCAGCAGAGGTTGGGCTTTCAAAACGGAGAGGAAAGCCAGTGCAGAGCAAAGCATTAAGCATAGTCAGAGGGGTGACCTGTCTGGTGCACAGGTGAATCAGCAACAACCCAAGAGGGAAATTTTAGATACTAATTATCTGTCCTCAGTGCCTTGAATAAAATAAAAAATATACTTACCGTAAATGCACCAGATTGTGGTAGGTCATTCCTTCTCTCAGCAGCTCTGTCTTGTCCTCCTCAGCAGCTCGTTTGGCTTGCTGCTACAGCTACACACTTCCTGCCTGCAAGCTCAGCATGAGGAGGGGAGTCACGCTGTGTAATGTTGCCCGGCGACCTGGTGGTGATCTCAGACTCAGACTCAGTCTCTGCGTTGCCAGCCATGAATGTCCATCGTCCATCTGATCCCACACACTGCACACACGTTACCCCACATGGCCTGCTCCAACTTATTCAACTAGGCGGCTCGCTGACGCTCCCTCCACTATGTCACGTGTGACAGTGTGACGTGAGACAAAGTCAGTCACTTACTACTAGCCTGCCTGGCCCGGCCCACCCCCACATTCCCTGGCAGCCTCATCATCCAATTGGCAATTGAGTGACAGACACAGGGTCAGTCTGTCTGATGATTGGTTGCTTTGCGGTTGCGGCTGGCTGGCAAGTTGCAACACAACATGTTATCACAAAATCATTCACAATATATATCGGCAGCCGCATCTCATCAAAAAATTGCTTCTCTTCTCTCAGTCTCTACTGCAGCAGCTGAACCAGCCCAGCTGAGCTGCCGGCCAGCAGCCCACCGGGATTTTTCCCGGTATCCCGGCTGCCCAATCCGGCCCTGCTGATTTGCTATGCAGCACAACCACTGTCTGATTTGCTATGCAGCACAACCACTGTCTGATTTGCTATGCAGCACAACCACTGTTTGATTTGCTATGCAGCACAACAACTGTCTGATTTGCTATGCAGCACAGCCACTGTCTGATTTGAATTTAGCCACCAATAAGCATGCATTACCCAGGTGCTGAACCAATAATGGGCCAGCTCCTAAGCTTACATTCCTGCTTTTTAAATACAGGTACCAAGAGAACAAAGAACATTTGATAATAGGAGTTAAATAGAGTTAAATAGTTAATAGGAGTTAAATAGTTGCTTAAAATGTCATGCTCTAAAAATTTGGGTTTCATATCTCTTTAACTAGGATGGTATGTAATGGGGGGGGGGGCAGCAAAATGTATCCTCGCCTGTGTGGCCAAAAGTCCTAGCACCGGCCCTGTGTCCACAGGTCTCGAAGTACGTGGTTTTCCTCCTCCCTTGGAGGTCCTGCTCTTTTTGCTCTATGCTGGTCATCATCATCCGTTTATGCCTAATTAGGGAACTGCTGGCTGCTGTGTCCAAGGGGCTATAAACACGTTTGTCCTCCTCGCTTGAAGGTGTATTTTTGAGGTTTATGTACTAAATTTAGCTACCTAGTTCAGTAAAGCTGCCGTCTCTCCTGCTCCTGCCCTTTCTGCTCTGTGGTGATCATCACCAGTTAAAGTAAAAAATAGTAACAAACTGTTGGCTACTTTGTCCAAGGGTGTCTAAGAACGTGTTTGTTCTCCTCCCTTTAAGGTGTATTTTTGAGGTTTGTGTACCAGAGGCCTACTTAGTTGTTCAACTCTGCTGATGCTTCTCCTGCTCCTACCCCTCCTGCTCTGTAATGGCCATCATTAGTCAATGCCTAATCCATAGAGAACGGCTGGCTGCCGTGTCCACGATGCTCTAGGCACGTCTTTCTCCTGCTCCTTTCTTGGAGGTGTAATTTTGAGGTTTATGTACTGTAATCAGAGGCCTACCTTATTCAGCAACTCTGCTGTCTGCTGCTACCTCTCCTATTCATGCCTTTCCTACTCTGTGGTGGTCTTATCTGTCACTGACTAATCCTTAGGGAACTGCTGGTAGCTGTCTCCAAGGGACTCTGAACACATGTTTGTCCTCCTCTCTTGGAGGTGTATTTTTGAGGATTATGTACTGTAAATCAGAGACCTAACTAGTTCAGTAACTCTGCTGAATGATGGTGCTGTCCTTCCAGTCCTCCTCTTAATTGAGTCTCCAAGGATAACTTTAACTACAAACTTGTTATGGAGGAGATGTGTAAGAAAGTGAGGAATGTGGGTACTTTAGCATAAGGGGTTTAGTGTTGGGAAGTGAAAGGTTAGAAGCAATCCATTTCCATCCTTACCACTGCTAAACCATCTGAATGCCATTTGTTTGCTGGCATGATGGACATACTGGGCACAATTGTTCAATCACTATATTGTCTCTTTTAATCTTTTACAAGTATTGTTTTTAAACAACTTATTTTTATTGTTTGTTAAAGCACAGTTTCTAGTTTGACATGTGTGTGTTAGAGAATATATCTGTGTGTGTGTATAAGAGTGTATATCTGTAAATGTAAGATAGTGTATATCTTTGGGTGTGAGCAAGAGACAGTGTACTGTACACTACAGTACCTCTGTGTGTTTAAGAATGTATCTGTGTGTGTGTGTGTGTGTGTGTGTGTGAGAAAAAGAGAGAGAGAAAGAGAGAGATATAGAGGGTGTATCTGTGTGTGTGTAAGAGAGAGATGATTTCTGTGTGTGTGTGTGTGTGTGAGAGAGAGAGAAAGAGATTATCGGTGTGTGTGTGTGTGTGTATGTAAGAGAGCGTGTATTTGAATGTATGTGTGAGAAGAGAGGTGTATTTGAATGTGTGTGAGAAAGAGTGTGTATTAGAGTGTGTGTGTGAGAGAGTGTGTTTGTGTGTGTTTTACTACATTTACAATATTTCCCCTCTTGACTACACACAAGAATAGTGTGCACACATTTTAGTAACTTGAACGAATATTGCACAGGTATAAAGTGTATTCTGTCTGGATTATGAATGTTTTATTTTGACATGTGTCTTCAATAAAACTGATTACATTACATTTTTGTGGTGTCTGTTTGGTAACATCCTATTCCTTGCACATATGATCCAAAAGGACTACAAGAAGCCTTAAAAATAAAAGGGTGGGGAAATTTGACTTCCATCCACAGCCTTTTTTTAAAATTTGTAAATTGTAATATAAATTACTTACACACGAAGAGAGAAGCGCTCTACCAGGAAGGAACAACAGCTCAGTGGCTTGTTCTATGGCGATTTACCACCCGGAAGCAGCCTCTTTTAGACCAGTGTGCTTTTCACAGAAGAAAACTTTCCTGAAGTATATCAGTCTGATACTGCCAAGTAAGGTCAGTCCAGCCCCGAAATACCAGGCAATTCTCCTCTGAACAAGGAACATGACAACCCCAGACGATCGTTTCGGCCTCCTATGGGCCTCGTCAGTAAGGTGCAGCCACATTCCTCTAAGCACACTGGGCAAGGAGTCCACGTCTGGTTTCCCCCATCACCCATAGGGAGACTTCCCCAGGGTCATAATAATTTGCATACGAAGAGAGAAGCGCTCTACCAGGAAGGAACAACAGCTCAGTGGCTTGTTCTATGGCGATTTACCACCCGGAAGCAGCCTCTTTTAGACCAGTGTGCTTTTCACAGAAGAAAACTTTCCTGAAGTATATCAGTCTGATACTGCCAAGTAAGGTCAGTCCAGCCCCGAAATACCAGGCAATTCTCCTCTGAACAAGGAACATGACAACCCCAGACGATCGTTTCGGCCTCCTATGGGCCTCGTCAGTGAGGTGCAGCCACATTCCTCTAAGCACACTGGGCAAGGAGTCCACGTCTGGTTTCCCCCATCACCCATAGGGAGACTTCCCCAGGGTCATAATAATTTGCATATGAAGAGAGAAGCGCTCTACCAGGAAGGAACAACAGCTCAGTGGCTTGTTCTGTGGCGATTTACCACCCGGAAGCAGCCTCTTTTAGACCAGTGTGCTTTTCACAGAAGAAAACTTTCCTGAAGTATATCAGTCTGATACTGCCAAGTAAGGTCAGTCCAGCCCCGAAATACCAGGCAATTCTCCTCTGAACAAGGAACATGACAACCCCAGATGATCGTTTCGGCCTCCTATAGGCCTCGTCAGTGAGGTGCAGCCACATTCCTCTAAGCACACTGGGCAAGGAGTCCACGTCTGGTTTCCCCCATCACCCATAGGGAGACTTCCCCAGGGTCATAATAATTTGCATGCGAAGAGAGAAGCGCTCTACCAGGAAGGAACAACAGCTCAGTGGCTTGTTCTATGGCGATTTACCACCCGGAAGCAGCCTCTTTTAGACCAGTGTGCTTTTCACAGAAGAAAACTTTCCTGAAGTGTATCAGTCTGATACTGCCAAGTAAGGTCAGTCCAGCCCCGAAATACCAGGCAATTCTCCTCTGAACAAGGAACATGACAACCCCAGATGATCGTTTCGGCCTCCTATGGGCCTCGTCAGTGAGGTGCAGCCACATTCCTCTAAGCACACTGGGCAAGGAGTCCACGTCTGGTTTCCCCCATCACCCATAGGGAGACTTCCCCAGGGTCATAATAATTTGCATATGAAGAGAGAAGCGCTCTACCAGGAAGGAACAACAGCTCAGTGGCTTGTTCTATGGCGATTTACCACCCGGAAGCAGCCTCTTTTAGACCAGTGTGCTTTTCACAGAAGAAAACTTTCCTGAAGTATATCAGTCTGATACTGCCAAGTAAGGTCAGTCCAGCCCCGAAATACCAGGCAATTCTCCTCTGAACAAGGAACATGACAACCCCAGACGATCGTTTCGGCCTCCTATAGGCCTCGTCAGTGAGGTGCAGCCACATTCCTCTAAGCACACTGGGCAAGGAGTACACGTCTGGTTTCCCCCATCACCCATAGGGAGACTTCCCCAGGGTCATAATAATTTGCATACGAAGAGAGAAGCGCTCTACCAGGAAGGAACAACAGCTCAGTGGCTTGTTCTATGGCGATTTACCACCCGGAAGCAGCCTCTTTTAGACCAGTGTGCTTTTCACAGAAGAAAACTTTCCTGAAGTATATCAGTCTGATACTGCCAAGTAAGGTCAGTCCAGCCCCGAAATACCAGGCAATTCTCCTCTGAACAAGGAACATGACAACCCCAGACGATCGTTTCGGCCTCCTATGGGCCTCGTCAGTGAGGTGCAGCCACATTCCTCTAAGCACACTGGGCAAGGAGTCCACGTCTGGTTTCCCCCATCACCCATAGGGAGACTTCCCTAGGGTCATAATAATTTGCATACGAAGAGAGAAGCGCTCTACCAGGAAGGAACAACAGCTCAGTGGCTTGTTCTATGGCGATTTACCACCCGGAAGCAGCCTCTTTTAGACCCTATGGGTGATGGGGGAAACCAGACGTGGACTCCTTGCCCAGTGTGCTTAGAGGAATGTGGCTGCACCTCACTGACGAGGCCCATAGGAGGCCGAAACGATCGTCTGGGGTTGTCATGTTCCTTGTTCAGAGGAGAATTGCCTGGTATTTCGGGGCTGGACTGACCTTACTTGGCAGGATCAGACTGATATACTTCAGGAAAGTTTTCTTCTGTGAAAAGCACACTGGTCTAAAAGAGGCTGCTTCCGGGTGGTAAATCACCATAGAACAAGTCACTGAGCTGTTGTTCGTTCCTGGTAGAGCGCTTCTCTCTTTGTATGCAAATTATTATGACCCTGGGGAAGTCTCCCTATGGGTGATGGGGGAAACCAGACGTGGACTCCTTGCCCAGTGTGCTTAGAGGAATGTGGCTGCACCTCACTGACAAGGCCCATAGGAGGCCAAAACGATCGTCTGGGGTTGTCATGTTCCTTGTTCAGAGGAGAATTGCCTGGTATTTCGGGGCTGGACTGACCTTACTTGGCAGGATCAGACTGATATACTTCAGGAAAGTTTTCTTCTGTGAAAAGCACACTGGTCTAAAAGAGGCTGCTTCCGGGTGGTAAATCGCCATAGAACAAGTCACTGAGCTGTTGTTCCTTCCTGGTAGAGCACTTCTCTCTTTGTATGCAAATTATTATGACCCTGGGGAAGTCTCCCTATGGGTGATGGGGGAAACCAGACGTGGACTCCTTGCCCAGTGTGCTTAGAGGAATGTGGCTGCACCTCACTGACGAGGCCCATAGGAGGCCGAAACGATCGTCTGGGGTTGTCATGTTCCTTGTTCAGAGGAGAATTGCCTGGTATTTCGGGGCTGGACTGACCTTACTTGGCAGGATCAGACTGATATACTTCAGGAAAGTTTTCTTCTGTGAAAAGCACACTGGTCTAAAAGAGGCTGCTTCCGGGTGGTAAATCGCCATAGAACAAGTCACTGAGCTGTTGTTCGTTCCTGGTAGAGCGCTTCTCTCTTTGTATGCAAATTATTATGACCCTGGGGAAGTCTCCCTATGGGTGATGGGGGAAACCAGACGTGGACTCCTTGCCCAGTGTGCTTAGAGGAATGTGGCTGCACCTCACTGACGAGGCCCATAGGAGGCCAAAACAATCGTCTGGGGTTGTCATGTTCCTTGTTCAGAGGAGAATTGCCTGGTATTTCGGGGCTGGACTGACCTTACTTGGCAGGATCAGACTGATATACTTCAGGAAAGTTTTCTTCTGTGAAAAGCACACTGGTCTAAAAGAGGCTGCTTCCGGGTGGTAAATCGCCATAGAACAAGTCACTGAGCTGTTGTTCGTTCCTGGTAGAGCGCTTCTCTCTTTGTATGCAAATTATTATGACCCTGGGGAAGTCTCCCTATGGGTGATGGGGGAAACAAGACGTGGACTCCTTGCCCAGTGTGCTTAGAGGAATGTGGCTGCAGCTCACTGACGAGGCCCATAGGAGGCCGAAACGATCGTCTGGGGTTGTCATGTTCCTTGTTCAGTTGAGAATTGCCTGGTATTTCGGGGCTGGACTGACCTTACTTGGCAGTATCAGACTGATATACTTCAGGAAAGTTTTCTTCTGTGAAAAGCACACTGGTCTAAAAGAGGCTGCTTCCGGGTGGTAAATCGCCATAGAACAAGTCACTGAGCTGTTGTTCGTTCCTGGTAGAGCGCTTCTCTCTTTGTATGCAAATTATTATGACCCTGGGGAAGTCTCCCTATGGGTGATGGGGGAAACCAGACGTGGACTCCTTGCCCAGTGTGCTTAGAGGAATGTGGCTGCACCTCACTGACGAGGCCCATAGGAGGCTGAAACGATCGTCTGGGGTTGTCATGTTCCTTGTTCAGAGGAGAATTGCCTGGTATTTCGGGGCTGGACTGACCTTACTTGGCAGGATCAGACTGATATACTTCAGGAAAGTTTTCTTCTGTGAAAAGCACACTGGTCTAAAAGAGGCTGCTTCCGGGTGGTAAATCGCCATAGAACAAGTCACTGAGCTGTTGTTCGTTCCTGGTAGAGCGCTTCTCTCTTTGTATGCAAATTATTATGACCCTGGGGAAGTCTCCCTATGGGTGATGGGGGAAACCAGACATGGACTCCTTGCCCAGTGTGCTTAGAGGAATGTGGCTGCACCTCACTGACGAGGCCCATAGGAGGCCGAAACGATCATCTGGGGTTGTCATGTTCCTTGTTCAGAGGAGAATTGCCTGGTATTTCGGGGCTGGACTGACCTTACTTGGCAGGATCAGACTGATATACTTCAGGAAAGTTTTCTTCTGTGAAAAGCACACTGGTCTAAAAGAGGCTGCTTCCGGGTGGTAAATCGCCATAGAACAAGTCACTGAGCTTTTGTTCATTCCTGGTAGAGCACTTCTCTCTTTGTATGCAAATTATTATGACCCTGGGGAAGTCTCCCTATGGGTGATGGGGGAAACCAGACGTGGACTCCTTGCCCAGTGTGCTTAGAGGAATGTGGCTGCACCTCACTGACGAGGCCCATAGGAGGCCGAAACGATCGTCTGGGGTTGTCATGTTCCTTGTTCAGAGGAGAATTGCCTGGTATTTCGGGGCTGGACTGACCTTACTTGGCAGGATCAGACTGATATACTTCAGGAAAGTTTTCTTCTGTGAAAAGCACACTGGTCTAAAAGAGGCTGCTTCCGGGTGGTAAATCGCCATAGAACAAGTCACTGAGCTGTTGTTCGTTCCTGGTAGAGCGCTTCTCTCTTTGTATGTAAATTACTTACACCTAGATTACGAGTTTTGCGTTAGGCTTAAAAAGCAGCGTTGGCCGGTCGTAACGCTGCTTTTTAACGCCCGCTGGTATTACGAGTCTTGCAGGTACAGGTGTACCGCTCACTTTTTTGGCCAGACTTGGAAATCCTCTTTTTTCAATGGGACTTGCATAGCGCCGGTATTACAAGTCTGACAAAAAGTGAGCGGTAGACCCTCTCCTGTCAAGACTGGTACCGCATTTTAAAGTCAGTAGTTAAGAGTTTTATGGTACAACGCCATAGCATAAAACTCTTAACTAAAGTGCTAAAAAGTACACAAACACCCATAAACTACCTATTAACCCCTAAACCGAGGCCCTCCCACATCGCAAACGCTAAAATAAAATTTTTTAACCCCTAATCTGCCAAACCGGACATCGCCGTCACTATTATAAATATATTAACCCCTAAACCACCGCACTCCCGCCTCGCAAACACTAGTTAAATTTTATTAACCTCTGATCTGCCGTCCCTAGCATCGCCGCCACCTACCTACATTTATTAACCCCTAATCTGCCGCCCCCAACGTCGCCGCCACTATAGTAAAGTTATTAACCCCTAAACCTGTCTAACCCTAACCCTAACCCCCCCTAACTTAAATATAATTAAAAGAAATTTAAATAAACATTACTATAATTAGCTAAATTATTCCTATTTAAAGCTAAATACTTACCTGTAAAATAAACCCCAAGCTAGCTACAATATAATAGTTACATTGTAGCTAGCTTAGGGTTTATTTTTATTTTACAGGCAAGTTTGTATTTATTTTATCTAGGTAGAATAGTTACTAAATAGTTATTAACTATTTAATAAACTACCTAGCTAAAATAAAGACAAATTGACCTGTAAAATAAAACCTAACCTAAGTTATACTAACACCTAACACTACACTATAATTAAATTAATTCCCTAAATTAAATACAGTTAAATACAATTAAATAAAATTAGCTAAAGTACAAAAAAACAAACAAACAAACACTAAATTACAGAAAATAATTATTATTAAATTACAAGGGGCGCGATCCGATATAGATCGCAGTTTGCGGCGCAAGCGAGGGAACCGGCGTCGCCTGCAGTTTCAGCTCGCAACTCGAGCTATCCCATATAAGTCGCCGTCAGATGCTAACGTGCCATAAGTCGGATAAACCAGCGATGTCCAGAAATCTGCGCAAGTACAAATTTCTGGCGTCGCAAGTGACTTGCGCCACGTTAGAAACTGCCGGCGCCTCTAAAACCTGACTAAAGTCTAAAACACCCGCACTGTCTAACACGCCTCCCTAACATAGCCCGACACGTCTAACCCTCTATCCGCTATCCCCCCTCACTATCCTAACAATAAAAAAGCTATTAACCCCTAAACCGCCGCTCCCGTACCCCGCCGCAACCTAATAAAGTTATTAACCCCTAAACCGCCACTCCCGTACCCCGCCGCCAGCTATATTATATCTCTAACCCCCTAAAGTGAGCCTCTAACACCGCCGCCATCTATATTAAAATTATTAACCCCTAATGTAAGCCCCTTACACCGCCGCCATCTCTATTAAAATGATTAACCCCTAATTTAATCTACCTACCCCGCCACCAGCTATATTATCTATATTAACCCTAAGTATATTATAGTTAATATAGGTATTACATTATATATATTAACTATATTAACCCTAATTATATTAGGGTTAATATAGTTAATATAGTTACTATAGTATTTATATTAACTATATTAACTCTATCTAACCCTAACACCCTTAACTAAATTTATATTAAATTAATCTAATTCATTTATAAACTAAAATATTCCTATTTAAATCTAAATACTTACCTATAAAATAAACCCTAAGATAGCTACAATATAATTAATAATTACATTGTAGCTATGTTAGGGTTAATATTTATTTTACAGGTAAATTGTTAATTATTTTAACTAGGTATAATAGATATTAAATAGTTATTAACTATTTAATATCTACCTAGTTAAAATAATTACCCAATTACCTGTAAAATAAATCCTAACCTAAGTTACAAATACACCTACACTATCAATAAATTTAAGAAACTACAAACATCTATCTAAAAATACAATTAAATTAACTAAACTAAATTACAAAAAAAAAACAAACACTAAATTACAAAAAATAAAAAAAAGATTACAAGATTTTTAAGCTAATTACACCTATTCTAAGCCCCCTAATAAAATAATAAACCCCCAAAATAAAAAAAATTCCCTGCCCTATTCTAAATTAAACAAATTTCAAAGCTCTTTACCTTACCTGCCCCAAAGAATTCAGCTCTTTTGCATACAAATACAATCCCCCCCCCCATTACAACCCACCACCCACATACCCCTATTCTAAAACCACCCAAACCCCCCTTAAAAAAGCCTAACACTACCCCCCTGAAGATCTCCCTACCTTGTCTTCACCACACCGGGCCGAACTCCTGATCCGATCCGGGCGATGTCTTCCTCCAAGCGGCAAAGAAGAATTCTTCCTCCGGCGATGTCTTCCTCCAAGCGGCAAAGAAGAATTCTTCCTCCGGCGATGTCTTCCTCCAAGCGACAGCAAAGTCTTCATTCTTCCGGCGGCATCTTCAATCTTCTTTCTTCGCTCCGCCGCCGCGGAGCATCCATCCCGGACGACTACTGAACTTGGAATGAGGTACCTTTAAATGACGTCATCCAAGATGGCGTCCGCCGAATTCCGATTGGCTGATAGGATTCTATCAGCCAATCGGAATTAAGTTAGAAAAATCTGATTGGCTGATTGAATCAGCCAATCAGATTCAAGTTCAATCCGATTGGCTGATCCAATCAGCCAATCAGATTGAGCTCGCATTCTATTGGCTGTTCCGATCAGCCAATAGAATGCGAGCTCAATCTGATTGGCTGATTGGATCAGCCAATCCGATTGAACTTGAATCTGATTGGCTGATTCAATCAGCCAATCAGATTTTTCTAACTTAATTCCGATTGGCTGATAGAATCCTATCAGCCAATCGGAATTCGGCGGACACCATCTTGGATGACGTCATTTAAAGGTACCTCATTCCAAGTTCAGTAGTCGTCCGGGATGGATGCTCCGCGGCGGCGGAGCGAAGAAAGAAGATTGAAGATGCCGCCGGAAGAATGAAGACTTTGCTGCCGCTTGGAGGAAGACGTCGCCGGAGGAAGAATTCTTCTTTGCCGCTTGGAGGAAGACATCGCCCGGATCGGATCAGGAGTTCGGCCCGGTGTGGTGAAGACAAGGTAGGGAGATCTTCAGGGGGGTAGTGTTAGGCTTTTTTAAGGGGGTTTGGGTGGTTTTAGAATAGGGGTATGTGGGTGGTGGGTTGTAATGGGGGGGGGGGGTATTGTATTTGTATGCAAAAGAGCTGAATTCTTTGGGGCATGCCCCCACAAAAGGCCCTTTTAAGGGCTGGTAAGGTAAAGAGCTTTGAAATTTGTTTAATTTAGAATAGGGCAGGGAATTTTTTTTATTTTGGGGGTTTATTATTTTATTAGGGGGCTTAGAATAGGTGTAATTAGCTTAAAAATCTTGTAATCTTTTTTTATTTTTTGTAATTTAGTGTTTTTTTTTTTTGGTAATTTAGTTTAGTTAATTTAATTGTATTTTTAGATAGATGTTTGTAGTTTCTTAAATTTATTGATAGTGTAGGTGTATTTGTAACTTAGGTTAGGATTTATTTTACAGGTAATTGAGTAATTATTTTAACTAGGTAGATATTAAATAGTTAATAACTATTTAATATCTATTATACCTAGTTAAAATAATTAACAATTTACCTGTAAAATAAATATTAACCCTAACATAGCTACAATGTAATTATTAATTATATTGTAGCTATCTTAGGGTTTATTTTATAGGTAAGTATTTAGATTTAAATAGGAATATTTTAGTTTATAAATGAATTAGATTAATTTAATATAAATTTAATTAGGGGTGTTAGGGTTAGATAGAGTTAATATAGTTAATATAAATACTATAGTAACTATATTAACTATATTAACCCTAATATAATTAGGGTTAATATAGTTAATATATATAATGTAATACCTATATTAACTATAATATACTTAGGGTTAATATAGATAATATAGCTGGCGGCGGGGTAGGTAGATTAAATTAGGGGTTAATAATTTTAATAGAGATGGCGGCGGTGTAAGGGGCTTACATTAGGGGTTAATAATATTAATATAGCTGGCGGCGGTATAGGGGGATTAGATTAGGGGTTAATAATTTTTATATAGGTGGCGGCGGTGTAAGGGGTCAGATTAGGGGATAGATAAGGTAGATGGCGGCGGTTTTAGGGGCTCACAGTAGGGGGTTAGTTTATGTAGATGGCGGCGGGGTCCGGGAGCGGCGGTTTAGGGGTTAATAACTTTATTAGGGATTTCGGGGGGGGGGGGATCGCGGTTGACAGGTAGATAGACATTGCGCATGCGTTAGGTGTTAGGTTTATTTTAGCAGATCGCGGTTGACAGGGAGATAGACATTGCGCATGCGTTAGGTGTTAGGTTTATTTTAGAAGATCGCGATTGACAGGGAGATAGACATTGCGCATGCGTTAGGTGTTAGGTTTATTTTAGCAGCCAGTTTAGGGAGTTACGGGGCTCCAATAGTCAGCGTAAGGCTTCTTACGGCTGCTTTTTGTGGCGAGGTGAAAATGGAGTAAGTTTTCTCCATTTTCGCCACGTAAGTCCTTATGCTGCATATTGGATACCAAACTGCACGGGTTTGGTATACCTGCCTATAGCCCAAAAAACTACGGGCGACGGCAGAAATATACGCGCGTAACTTCTAGGTTACGCCGTATATGTGATACCAAACCCGCGCAAATATTGGCGTCACCGGCTTTTGCGGGCGACGATTTATATCGGATCGACCCCAAGATTTTTAAACTAATTACACATAATCTAATCCCCCTAACAAAATTAAAAAGCCCCTAAAAATTAAAAAAAAGCCCTACCCTACACTAAATTACAAATAGCCCTTAAAAGAGCCTTTTGCGGGGCATTGCCCCAAAGTAATCAGCTCTTTTAACTGTAAAAAAAATTACAAATCCCCCCACAACATTAAAACCCACCACTCACACAACCAACCCTACTATAAAACCCACCCAATACCCCCTTAAATAAACCTAACACTAACCCCTTGAAGATCACCTTACCGGGAGAAGTCTTCATCCAACCGGACAGAAGTGGTCCTCCATATGGGCATAAGTCTTCATCCAAGCCAGTCAGAAGTGGTCCACCTGACGGGCAGAAGTCTTCATCCAGACGGCATCTTCTATCTTCATCCATCCGGCGCGGAGCGGGTCCATCTTCAAGACATCCGATGCAGAGCATCCTCTTCTTTTGACGGCTAAGACTGAATGAAGGTTCCTTTAAATGACGTCAAACAAGATGGCATCCCTTGAATTCCGATTGGCTGATAGAATTCTATCAGCCAATCAGAATTAAGGTAGAAAAAATCCTATTGGCTGATCCAATCAGCCAATAAGGTTGACGTTCAATCCTATTGGCTTATCCAATCAGCCAATAGGATTGAGCTGGCATTCTATTGGCTGTTCCAATCAGCCAATAGAATGCCAGCTCAATCCTATTGGCTGATTGCATCAGCCAATAAGATTTTTTCTACCTTAATTCCGATTGATTGGATGAAGATAGAAGATGCTGTCTGGATGAAGACTTCTGCCCGTCTGGAGGACCACTTCTGCCCGGCTTGGATGAAGACTTTTGACAATCTGGAGGACCACTTCGGCCCGGTTGGATGAAGACGTCTCCCGGTAAGTCGCTCTTCAAGGGGTTAGTGTTAGGTTTTTTAAGGGGGTATTGGGTGGGTTTTAGAGTAGCTTTTTTTAAAGGTAAAAGAGCTGATTACTTTGGGGCAATGCCCTGCAAAAGGCCCTTTTAAGGGCTATTTGTAATTTAGTGTAGGGTAGGGCTTTTTTTTATTTTGGGGGGCTTATTTATTTTGTTAGGGGGATTAGATTAGGTGTAATTAGTTTAAAAATCTTGTAATTTATTTATTATTTTCTGTAATTTAGGGGTTTTTTTGTACTTTAGCTAATTTTATTTAATTGTATTGTTGGGTATTAGTGTAACTTAGGTTAGTTTTTATTTTACAGGTCAATTTGTCTTTATTTTAGCTAGGTAGTTATTAAATAGTTAATAACTATTTAGTAACTATTCTACCTAGTTAAAATAAATACAAACTTGCCTGTAAAATAAAAATAAACCCTAAGCTAGTAACTATTCTACCTAGTTAAAATAAATACAAACTTGCCTGTAAAATAAAAATAAACCCTAAGCTAGATACAATGTAACTATTAGTTATATTGTAGCTAGCTTAGGGTTTATTTTATAGGTAAGTATTTAGTTTTAAATAGGAATAATTTAGTTAATGATAGGAATATTTATTTAGATTTATTTAAATTATATTTAAGTTAGGGGGGTGTTAGGGTTATACCTAGGTTTAGGGGTTAATAAATTTAGAATAGTGGTGGTGACGTTGGGGGCGGCAGATTAGGGGTTAATAAGTGTAGGTAGGTGGTGACAACATTGGGGGCGGCAGATTAGGGGTTAATAAATATAATGTAGGTGATGTTGGGGGCAGCAGATTAGGGGTTAATAAGTATAATGTAGGTGGTGGCGGTGTCTGGACGCAGATTAGGGGTTAATAAGTGTAATATTAGGGGTGTTTAGACTTGGGGTTCATGTTAGGGTGTTAGGTGTAAACAAAACTTTTATTTCCCCATAGGAATCAATGGGGCTGCGTTATGAGCTAAACGCTGCTTTTTTGCAGCCGGCTCTCCCCGTTGATTCCTATGGGGAAATCGTGCACAAGCACGTTACACCAGCTCACCGCTAACGTAAGCAGCGCTGGTATTGGAGTTAGATGTGGAGCAAAATTTTGCTCAACGCTCACTTCTTGCCTTTTAATGCCGGGTTTGTAAATACTCGTAATACCAGCACTGTCTGTAAGTGAGCGGTGAGCATAAACTGCTTGTTAGCACCGCATAGCTTCTAACGCAAAACTCGTAATCTAGCCATTAATTATTCATAGTAAAACAATTTTGCCATATACTTTCATTGTTTTTTTCCTCCTTTCTCTTTAATTTATGTGTGAAAATTGTGGATATTTCAGCCTATAAAAATGATGCCAGGCTTCACTAAACCCCAATTTTTTCTTTCACGATTCCGATAGAGCATGCAATTTTAAGCAACTTTCTAATTTATTCCTATTATCAATTTTTCTTTGTTCTCTTGTTATCTATATTTGAAAAAGAGGCATCTAAGCTAAGGAGCCAGCCAATTTTTGGTTCATACACTAGACAGCACTTGTTTATTTGGTTAGTGCATTTAGCCTCCAATCAACAAGCACAACCAAGGTTGTGAACCAAAAATGGGCCGGCTTCTAAACTTACATTCTTGCTTTTCAAATAAATATAGCAAGAGAATGAAGAAAAATTCATAATAGGAGTAAATTAGAAAGTTGCTTAAAACTGCATGCTCTATCTGAATCATGAAAGAAAAAATTTGGGTTCAGTGTCCCTTTAACCTTGCCACATATATATCTCTATTATTTAGCTAAATATCTTATGTTTTTTTGTTTGAAAGTTTTTATTGAGGGAATAGCATATACAAAGACATCAAACCGCTTGCTCCAGCAAACGTAGGACAGTAATAAACATACAAACAGTTAACAAGGACATGTGAAATACATAAGAAAATATAGGGGCAAGACCTCTAACCTGACTATTGAGTAACATGTCCTAGACAAAACGAAGTTCAAATGATTAGGAATTGAGGAGCAAACTAACAAGCGCCCTCTTTTTTCCCCCCAAAGGCACCTGAGGCCACTTTTGGACCCCAATAGAATTACGTCACAAATCAGAGGGTTATTAAATGATATAGGCCCTTTCGAGGCCTATACCAACTCGCTCCTTCATATGGCTGCTTGGACCCCAAAAAGGGTCCGGGAAACTAGAAGTAAGATTAAAGGAGAATGCAATCTGAAATAGAACAATATTGGAGATGTACACATAAGGTATTATATCAGAGAAATAGGGATGCAGTAATTGACACTGTGGCTAGGTAATAATAATTGAAAGGATATAATCAATCATGAGCAAATTAATTCATATAATACTGGGGCAGGAGCAAATATTTCACCCCTTAGGGACCGTGTGCATCCAGGTACTAGGTAAGGAGTTCAATACCACTTTATCTTTTTATGTATATCTCCTCGGGGCTCTAGGTTACAAAGAACATAGAAAACATTAAAGCTAGTTGCCCCTACCCCCTTATCTTTAGAGCGTCCTTCCAGCTAATAAACTCATATAGCACTTATAGACCTAGGCCAATATCAATACAAAAGTGCGTAGATAAACAGATTGCGTTTTTTTCGAAGTACATAACAATAATCCTAGTACATCCTCCAATAGTGAGATCCGGAGAGCTATTCATACATACATACAGGAACATACCATAACAAGAGCTCTACGGACGGGACAGAGACAACTGAACTCTGTCAAATAGTAGGTATGGAGGGATGGTCAGTGATCCCCTACCATACACTTAAGGGGTGGGAGTAGGAGTACAGGGGGAAAGTTACTCACCCCCTACTGCATGGAGGGAGGAGGGGGGAAGGAGGAGGGGGGGAAGGGAGGAGGGGGGGAGGAGGAGGAGGGGGGAGGAGAAGGGGGGGAAGGAGGAGGGGGGGAAGGAGGAGGGGGGGGCGGAGTAATGGGCAACAGCTAGCGGTGGTGTGCTCACTAACATCTGACCTACGCCATGAACATTTCCATAAGGCATATATATATGAGGAGTAAATAACTTTCTACAATGGGAGCATAGTTAGAGGCAGGAACAAACAGTAGCACAACACAGTGTATAAGCATCTAAGCGCTAACAAGTGTTATCTCTACATTTTTATAATATCCACATTCAGGAAATCAACTATGTATACTGTGCAATTAGCATAAGGTAAGGGTCAATTGGGAAAGCACACTGCATATCACTTAGCTACGAATCAGCTGAAGACAATAAATGTAAATGGTAAATTCAGAAGTTTAAATTGAACAGACCTGAGCAATCTTATACAGTTATAAAGCGAAAACATATTCTTTGAAGTAAACAGCATAACCTGACTGTCCAACCAAGATAAACATAGGGAACCTGTCTAATTTCAGGCCACCGGGCTTCATACTTACAGATTCCTCCCACGTAGGTGTTAACTAATACCCCAGTAGCTATGTACCAATCTATGCAAATAAGAGATAGGAATACATAAAAGTTAACAAGCTGTAGTCCATATCACCTATCTAAGCTTAGTTGAACTAAGAGCACTGTACAGGAGATAGCAGGAGGTGTAACAGAAGCTAAATCCCTCTTGTGTCTCCATAGGCTGCTAGGAAGGGAACAGATCGTGAAAATAAAGACTAAGTCTGTTATTTAAGTCAATTAATATTATTCATAGAGCCATAGCAGCCTTAGTGTATAGATGTCTATAGGGGCCGGGTAGTCAAGTATCTTTGAGCCTACTGTGGACTCGGTAAGCTAACCCACACCAACTCGCCATCGTATGTGCACAGTCTGGGCATCTGGGAGGGCGGCGCCACCCCGGGAGAGCTGAGTAAGGTGAATCACAAATGAGCCGCCAAGGAACTTCGAGTGAGAAAGCTCAACAGTCCTCAAGCAGGACCAGGCTGTCCGGGTAACCACCGGAGGGCAGTGGCTCTCAGACCGGAGCATCCAGAAATCTTGAAGACATTCCCGGCAAGGTGCATAGAGGCCCCTTGAATTTGTAGAGGGAAAGCGGAGTCCCTCTCCTGAGTCCGCCTCCGCTGGCATCAATGATGGAGCACCTGGCCCAGAATCTGTGAGTGCCGCAGCGCCCTGTGTCGCCAGTTCCGCTCCGTACTCCATATCAGGGGAAGCGCTGCACATTCGCGCCATTTGAATTTTGTGCGTGAAAGCATCCAGTCTGTCACAAATTCTCCTCCCATGTTCTTCTAACAGGTCTTTAATGCAGGCGTACAGGCCTTGGGTCTCCATACCGGGTAGCAGCGCTCCCTCCACCAAAATGGCTGATCAGCGTGTGGCAGAGAGCTGCACTTCAGTTCCGTAGCTCAAAAAGCTTAATTAGTCGCCAGATCTTTATCTCGCGTGTCTCAGGCTACTATCAATGATATTGCCCCTCAGGCTCTAGCAGAGGAAGGGGATATAGCTATTATAAGTTCCTTTTTTTAGAAACTTAAATCATGAGCTCCTGTGTAGTGCGTCTTGCAGCTGTGGCCATATCTTATGTTTTTATTGCAAAAGAATAGGCATTTTCGAATCCCAATGACTGTGGCAAGATCTGTCATCTCAAGACACAAGTCCACGTTGTCTTCTCTAAAT
The DNA here is from genome assembly GCF_027579735.1 of Bombina bombina. Taxonomy (NCBI): domain Eukaryota; kingdom Metazoa; phylum Chordata; class Amphibia; order Anura; family Bombinatoridae; genus Bombina; species Bombina bombina. Next base: position 294,329,193 of record NC_069499.1, on the reverse strand, counting down.
ATGAAAAGTGGTGGGTGGAGTTTGATCATTGAAAAACAATGTGGCTGTAGTGTGCGTAGCAATGTTATACAAGCAGCGTGAAGAGGGAGCTTTAGAGTACAGTCACTTCTTCCACTCTATGGTAAATCCGTGGTAAATGAAGTCAGTGAAAAATAACACTGTTTGCACACAAATTAATAGTGTGTATGTCTGGATAGGAGACATCTTATCAGTATGTGCATAAAGTAGTAACTAGAGATGGGCTAATGTTTCTAAAAAATTGAAATTCAAAACATTTATATAACATTCTAACATTCTATTTTCAAATTTTCATTTTCGAATTTTTCAATAAAATTTGAAAATATTCGTTTGAATAATAGAATGCTTAGCTATGTATTCATTCAATTTCGAAATGTAATATTCGAATTCGAATGTAAAATTCAAACTCGAAATAGTATTTCTAGTCTACAACTGTGTTTAATAAATGCAATATTCAAATTTGAATGCTACATTAGAATTTAAATGTCTCATTCAAATTCAAAATAGTATTTCTAGTCTAATACTGTGTTTTTTAAATGTAATATTCGAATTCGAAATAGTATTTGTAGTCTACAACTCTTTAATAAATGTAATATTTGAATGCTACATTTGAATTAAAAAAAGTATTTCTAGTCAAATACTGTGTTTTATAAATGTAATATTCAAATGTCACATTTGAATTCGAATGTCACATTTGAATTCAAAATAGTATTTCTAGTCTACAACTGTGTTTTTATAAATGTAATATTAGAATTTGAATGTGACATTCTAATTCGAATGGGACATTTGAATTCGAAAATTACATTCGAAAACTGTAAATAACATTCGATAATATAATTTTTAAGAATATTTGTTCTTATCAACATTCTATTATGTAAATCAAATTTCTACAATAACATTCGTTCTAACATTCAAATTTGAATATAAACACATTCACCCATCCCTAGTAGTAACTGACGCCTAGATTTAGAGTTCTGTGGTAGCCGTCAAAAGCAGCATTAAGGGGTCCTAACGCTGCTTTTTACCGCCCGCTGGTATTTAGAGTCAGCCAGGAAAGGGTCTAACGCTCACTTCCAAGCCACGACTTTTCCATACCGCAGATCCCCTTACGCCAATTGCGTATCGTATCTATTTAATGAGATCTTCCTAACACCGGTATTTAGAGTCTTGGCTGAAGTGACCATTAGACCCTCTACCGACAAGACTCCAGCCACAGAAAAAAGTCAGTAGTTAAGAGTTTCTGGGCTAACGCCTGTTCATAAAGCTCTTAACTTCTGTGCTCTAAAGTACACTAACACCCATAAACTACCTATGTACCCCTAAACCGAGGCCCCCCCACATCGCCGCCACTATAATAAAAAAATGTAACCCCTAATCTGCCGACCGCACATCGCCGCCACCTACATTATACCTATGTACCCCTAATATGCTGCCCCTAACATCGCCGACCCCTATATTATATTTATTAACCCATAATCTGCCCCCCCAATGTTGCCGCTACCTAACTACACTTATTAACCCCTAATCTGCCGACCGGACCTCGCCACCACTCTAATAAATGTATTAACCCCTAAACCGCCGCACTCCTGCCTCGCAAACCCTATAATAAATAGTATTAATCCCTAATCTGCCCTCCCTAACATCGTCGACACCTAACTTCAAGTATTAACCCCTAATCTACCAACCGGACCTCGCCGCTACTATAATAAATGTATTAACCCCTAAAGCTAAGTCTACCCCTAACCCTAACACCCCCCTAAGTTATTTACTATTTAATAGCTACCTAGTTAAAATAATTATAAAATTACCTGTAAAATAAATCCTAACCTAAATTACAATTAAACCTAACACTACACTATCAATAAATTAATTAAATAAAATACCTAATTCTAACCCTAAACCTAACACCCCCCTAAATTAAATATAATTTTTATCTAACGAAATAAATTAACTCTTATTAAATAAATTATTACTATTTAAAGCTAAATACTTACCTGTAAAATAAACCCTAATATAGCTACAATATAAATTATAATTATATTGTAGCTATTTTAGGATTAATATTTATTTTACAGGCAACTTTGTATTTATTTTAACCAGGTACAATAGCTATTAAATAGTTAATAACTATTTAATAGCTACCTAGTTAAAATAATTACAAAATTACCTGTAAAATAAATCCTAACCTAAGTTACAATTAAACCTAACACTACACTATCAATAAATAAATTAAATCAATTAACTACGAGTACCTACAATTAAATAAACTAAACTAAATTACAAAAAACCCCCACTAAATTACAAAAAATAAAAATTCCGATTGGCTGATAGAATCCTATCCGCCAATCGAAATTCGAGGGACGCCATCTTGGATGACGTCATTTAAAGGAACCTTCATTCGGCGAGTAGGCATCGGTAGAAGAGGATGGATCCGCATCGGCTGGAAGAAGATGGCTCCGCTCCGCTCCAGATGGATGAAGATAGAAGATACCGCTTGGATGAAGATGTCTACCGGTCCGGATGTCCTCTTCTGCCCGGATAGGATGAAGACTTCTGCCACTCCGGATGTCTTCTTTTGGTCCATCGGTGCTCGGCGGGGTGAAGACGACTCAAGGTAGGGAGATCTTCAGGGGGGTAGTGTTAGGTTTATTTAAGGGGGGTTTGGGTTAGAGAAGGGGTATGTGGGTGGTGGGTTGTAATGTTGGGGGGTGGTATTGTGTTTTTTTTACAGGCAAAAGAGCTGATTTCTTTGGGGCATGCCCCGCAAAAAGCTCTTTTAAGGGCTGGTAAGGTAATAGAGCTGTTAACTTTTTTAATTTAGATTTGGGTAGGAATTGCTTTTATTTTAGGGGGCTTTGTTATTTTATTAGTGGGCTTAGAGTAGGTGTAATTAGCTTAATCCAATCAGCCAATCAGATTGAGCTCGCATTCTGTTGGCTGTTCCGATCAGCCAATAGAATGCAAGCTTAATCTGATTGGCTGATTGGATCAGCCAATCCGATTGAACTTGAATCTGATTGGCTGATTCAATCAGCCAATCAGATTTTTCCTACCTTAATTCCGATCGGCTGATAGAATCCTATCAGCCAATCGGAATTCGAGGGACGCCATCTTGGATGACGTCATTTAAAGGAACCTTCATTCGGCGAGTAGGCATCGGTAGAAGAGGATGGATCCGCATCGGCTGGAAGAAGATGGCTCCGCTCCGCTCCAGATGGATGAAGATAGAAGATACCGCTTGGATGAAGATGTCTACCAGTCCGGATGTCCTCTTCTGCCCGGATAGGATGAAGACTTCTGCCGCTCCGGATGTCTTCTTTTGGTCCATCGGTGCTCGGCGGGGTGAAGACGACTCAAGGTAGGGAGATCTTCAGGGGGGTAGTGTTAGGTTTATTTAAGGGGGGTTTGGGTTGTAATGTTGGGGGGTGGTATTGTGTTTTTTTTACAGGCAAAAGAGCTGATTTCTTTGGGGCATGCCCCGCAAAAAGCCCTTTTAAGGGCTGGTAAGGTAATAGAGCTGTTAACTTTTTTAATTTAGATTAGGGTAGGAATTGCTTTTATTTTAGGGGGCTTTGTTATTTTATTAGGGGGCTTAGAGTAGGTGTAATTAGCTTAAAATTCTTGTAAACTTTTTTATTTTTTGTAATTTAGTTTAGTTTATTTAATTGTAGGTACTTGTAGTTAATTGATTTAATTTATTTATTGATAGTGTAGTGTAGTATTTAATTGTAGATAATTGTAGATACTTGTAGTTAATTTATTTAATGATAGTGTAGTGTTAGGTTTAATTGTAACTTAGGTTAGGATTTATTTTACAGGTAATTTTGTAATTATTTTAACTAGGTAGCTATTAAATAGTAAATAACTATTTAATAGCTATTGTACCTAGTTAAAATAAATACAAAGTTGCCTGTAAAATAAATATAAATCCTAAAATAGCTACAATATAATTATTCGTTATATTGTAGCTATATTAGGGTTTATTTTACAGGTAAGTATTTAGTTTTAAATAGGAATACTTTAGTTAATAATATTTAATTTATTTAGTTAGAATAAAATTATATTTAATTTAGGGGGGTGTTAGGGTTAGGGTTAGACTTAGCTTTAGGGGTTAATACATTTATTATAGTAGCTGCGAGGTCCGGTCGGCAGATTAGGGGTTAATACTTGAAGTTAGGTGTCGGCGATGTGTTAGGGAGGGCAGATTAGGGGTTAATACTATTTATTATAGGGTTTTTGAGGCGGGAGTGAGGCAGTTTAGGGGTTAATACATTTATTAGAGTAGCGGCGAGCTCCGGTCGGCAGATTAGGGGTTAAAAAGTCTAGGTAGGTGGCGGCGACGTTGGGGGGGGCAGATTAGGGGTTAATAAATATAATATAGGGGTCGGCGGTGTTAGGGGCAGCAGATTAGTGGTACATAGGGATAATGTAGGTTGCAGCGGTGTACGGAGCGGAAGATTAGGGGTTAATTGTGTAATGCAGATGTCAGCGATAGCGGGGGCAGCAGATTAGGGGTTAATAAGTATAAGGTTAGGGGTGTTTAGACTCGGGGTTCATGTTAGGGTGTTAGGTGCAGACTTAGAAACTGTTTCCCAATAGGAAACAATGGGGTTGCGTTAGGAGCTTAACGCTGCTTTTTTTTCATCCCAAACTGCCCCATTGTTTCCTATGGGGGAATCGTGCACGAGCACGTTTTTCCAGCTAGCCGCTAACGTAAGCAACGCTGGTATTGAGAGTTGAAGTGGCGGTAAATATGTCTGTACGCTCCCTTTTTGGAGCCTAACGCAGCCCTTCAGAGAACTCCAAATACCAGCGTTGTTTAGAAGCAGCGCTAGAAAAAAAACACGCGTAGCTAACGCACCCCTTTGGCCACAAAACTCTAAATCTAGGTGTGAGTTATTATTCCCTGCTGTCACTTAGCAGTGCCTGTTGCAACCACCTCTTCAAGTTGTTTGTACAACATTGTGTCATGGTATAACAAAAAGAGAATCATGGTACCTGTCGCAACCTGTGCTGAACAGAGATTGGTTCAGTCTGCCGCAGGCCAGGACTGGACCTCGGGCATACCGGTCAAATGGCAGGAAGGCTGCGTAGCCCCGCTCACTGCAACCTCACGGCATACCCAAAAACATATTTTGAGAACTTATTTTTTTATTTTTTTGTGTCAAATATTTAATAAATGTTAACTTGTCTTAATGTTTAAACTTTATTATCTGTACTGCAGCAAAAATTAAGAATCCTCAACTTCACGCACGCCGTATGGTACCGTACTACAACTACTAGTACTTCAGGGCCATATATAAACATTCCCCATTCGGATCGGCCGCACAGGCACACTGCTTCCGGCCCGGGTCTGAGCGCACTGTGAGTGACTGCACTACACTCATGCCACGTGCCGGGTCCACGTGACACAGAGAGGCTGCGAGGCAGCGGCTGTTAGACAGACTACTAGTGCTGTGGCTGCATGTTTGTCACGTGTGCAGTGGTTGGAGGCCGGAAAGATGCTGTCTTGCTGCCGCCAGGCCGGGTGGGTCTCCCGGTCCTCAATAGACTCCATCTCATTCTCCACTGTCTCCATCATGGCATTCCGTGAGGCTAGTGAGCAGCAATGATGATCCCAAAGCTGCGACTCAGCAGGTGGCCGGCAGCAGGGCAGGTAGGTGAGGTCTGGAGGACCTTTTTTTGGAGTTGGTTGTTGGTTGACGTCACAATTACATAAATAAAATAATACACATAATCCATTATTACTATCTATAATATACATTAGTAGGCCTGGGCTGGCCGCCTATGTACAGCAGTCTGAGTCTCCTCTGATGCGGCCGTATGGGGATTACACATGCCACCCATGGACTCGTCCATGTCACGTGGCTGCACCACACCACACAATATCTATTTTGGTAGGTTGCTGGTCCTGGGTGGGTGGGTGGTTGGGGAATATTGGGGGGAAAAAAACAGATAACACCGTCTATGGCTAATGGCTCAGTGTGGCTCAAGATTCAGAAAAACCAGCAGACAGTGACTCAATCACTGTATTCCAATCCTGTGGCTGCCTGAAGCCTGAGTGCCTGACTGTGACTGTCACCTCAGTGACAGCAAAAAAACTGCGTTTATCAGCAGGTTACAGGTAAGCTGTTTGCTTAAAAAATCTTTATTATAATTATTGCATTTGCTGGAATGCTGGCTCAGGCTCACACAGAGTCCCTAGTAATCCTACCCTAAGTAATCACTGCAGTCACCAGTCAGAATAGATCATACAATGTCTGATGATGATTATCATAAATTATATAATATGAGTCATCATCACTCACTCACATATCACAACATACTGACTGAGACTGACTGTCATTATAAGTCACTGTGACTGTCTCATTCACATGTCACACACATACTGATATATTCTGATTCAGCATATATCAGTATGTGAATGACTCATAATGCAAGGCAGTTTTTGCTGCCTTGGATGATCATCATCATCTCTTGAAGTCTTGAATTGAAGAGATTAATGATGATCAATCATCCAATGCAGCAAAAACAATTGAAGATATCATCATGCCCAATATGTGTTATTAAAGGGACACTAAACCCAATTTTTTTCTTTCATGATTCTGATAGAGAATACAAATGTAAACAACAATGACCCAGGAAGGACATAACCTGTTTCTTTCTCTTAGGGTTGGGCCAGGCTTCAGTTTTACTTGGCTCGGGGCGCAGTACCCCTCCTCCCACCAGGTGACCCAAGTACTGGACCTCCCCCATGCCCAGCTGACACTTATCTGGTTTTATAGTTAGCCCAGCAGTGGCTATTCGGTCCAATACACTGGCTAAATGTGTGAGGTGTTCCTCCCAGGTATCACTGAACACTGCAATATCATCCAGGTATGCAGCGGCTTGCCCCTCTAGCCCCTCCAATAAGTGGTTAACTAGCCGCTGGAATGTGGCAGGGGCATTTTTCATCCCAAAGGGCATCACTTGGAATTCATATAACCCAAAAGGAGTGATAAAGGCAGACCTCTCTTGTGCTTCTGGGGTCATAGGGATCTGACAGTATCCCCTGCTGAGATCCATGATGCTAAGAAACTTGGCCCCTGCTAGCCTGTCCAGTAGTTCATCTATGCGAGGCATAGGATAGGCATCAAATTCAGTCACTAAGTTTAGCTTTCTGTAATCTACACAGAACCTAGTGGTTTTGTCCTTTTTGGGGACTAGTACTACTGGGGAGGCCCAGGGGCTGTGGGACTTGCAAATCACTCCCAGCTCTAGCATCTCCTCTATCTCCCTTTTTATGTCAGCACTGACCTGCAAGGATACCCTGTACGCTGTTTGTCTGAGGGGATGGTGATTCCCAGTATCTACATGATGTGTGACTAAGGGTGTCCTGCCATGCTTCCCTGTGAACACGCTATAGTAAGACCTAAGCACCTCACACAGCTGATGCCGCTGATCTCCCGGTTAAGTGGGCACTAATCTGAGCAGCTTCAAGTGTGTTGTTTTTCATGGTGGGGGCCAGTAAATCAACAAGAGGGTCAGTCTCATGCTCTTCTCCAGGCAAACTACACACAGTTAACACGGTGGGTTCTCTGTCATAATAGGCTTTTATCATATTTATATGATAGATTTCTTGCCTTTTACCCTCCACATCCAGAGACACCACATAGTTCACATCATTCATTCTCTTTAGGATAGTAAATGGACCCTCCCAGGCAGCCTGTAGTTTGTTCTGTCTCATGGGTATTAAAACAAGCACTTTCTGTCCCACATCATACACTCTCTCTCTGGCATTCCGGTCATACCACTGCTTCTGCTTAGACTGGGCAGCCTTTAGGTTTTCCTGTACCTCCCCACTAGGCTATGCATTCTGTCCCTGAACCTTATTACATAGTCTACTACCGAGGTCTCTTGAGCACCCAATTTGCCTTCCCACCCCTCCCTGATCAGATCAAGAGGGCCACGCACTCTGCGTCCATATAGGAGTTCAAAGGGGGAGAAACCAGTGGATTCCTGGGGCACCTCTCTATAAGCAAATAGGAGGTGCAGCAGGTAACGCTCCCAGTCCTTTCCCTGTGACTCCACAAAGGTTTTGAGCATCTGCTTCAGGGTTCCATTAAACCTTTCACACAAGCCATTGGTCTGGGGGTGGTATGGGCTAGTCACTAGATGTTCTACCTGCACCTTTTTACATAGACTCTGCATCAGGCCAGACATAAATTGCGTGCCCTGATCAGTTAGCATTTCCTTAGGGAAACCTACACTTGCAAAGATACCCAATAAAGCATCAGCCACTTTATCAGCCCTGATAGATGACAGAGCCACCGCCTCTGGGTAGCGGGTCGCATAAATCCACTACCGTCAGAATGAATCTTTTCCCTGAACTGCTTGGGATAGCTAGGGGCCCTACTATATCCACAGACACCCTCTCAAAGGGCTCAGTCACTATGGGGAGGGGAATTAAAGGGGCACGTCCCACCTCTCCAGGTTTCCCCACTTTCTGACATGCAGGACAGGAGCGACAATAATTAGCAACATCAGTACCCATCCCCGGCCAATAAAAGTGATGGGACAACCGGGCTTTGGTTCTCTGTACCCCTAGATGTCCTGCCATAGGAATTTCATGGGCCACTCCCAACAGTTGCGCTCTAAACCATTTTGGTACCACTAACTGTCTCTCAGCTAGCCAGGGATCCTGTCCCTCCACTGGAATGGACTCCCGGTATAACCTCCCTTTATCCCATTACACTCTCTCTTTATCAGAGTCAGCAGGCAGCTACCTAGCTAGGTCCCTGATCTTCTCTAGTGTGGGATCGGTCCCCTGGGCCTGCTGAAAATCCTGACTCTGACCAATTATTAGTGACTGTGCTGTTTGAGGCCCCCCACCTTCCTTATCAGTGTTCTCCCCTGGGTCCTCAGGCTGAAGCACCCCCTGCTCCCTAAACTGGACAGATTGCTGTCGGGTCCCCACTGATACAGAGGGGCCCTCCCCCTCTGGCACTACTTCTACACACTTTTGGTACTTAGGGATGATTGGTTCACACACCAACAGACTGTCATTCTCATTCAGCTCTCTCTCTCTGTCAGTGCATCCTCCCATATTTTCATAGGGCCCTACAGACATGTCTGGTTCAGGTAAAGGCTGCGTCACACACACACCCTGCCCCCCTCCCCTTCAGCACATATCTGAGCATAGTTACACATGGTCTCTTGCACATTAGGACCCTTATCTTGTTTACCTAGGTCACAGGTATCATGATCAGGTATATACTGTGACAATAATCTACCCAAATCAGTACCAAGCAATACATTTGTAGGAATATTATCTGAAACTCCCATATCTCTTAACCCTCTTCCTGCTCCCCGATCTAGATATACCCGTGCCATAGGCACTGCAGGTTGTACTCCCCCAATCCCTTTTACTGCTAGAGTCTTTCCAGGGATAATGTCCTCCAAGCTCACTAGCTCTGGACGCACAATAGTCACTTCTGCACCCGTGTCTCTGAGCCCTAATGTTACCTTATCTCCAACAGTCACAGGTTGTAGGTTCTCGTTGGTACTTTCCACTGGCCGGGTTACAAACAAAACCGAAGATGATAATCCTGAGGAGCGGCCTCCTCCTGCTGATGCTGAAGGTTTCTTCCTCTCTGGGCAGTTAGTGCTGATGTGACCCATTTTTTGACAAGCCAAACACTTGCGGGTATCTCCCTGCCCAGGTGCAGCACCCGCCCCTCCTTTCCCAGAGGGAGCAGACACACTAGATAAAGGCACAGCAGGTTTTGTGAAGGGGGGTCAGACAGCAGCTCCTTTCCAGGTGGATCCCCCCTTAGAAAAGGATTGTCTCCCATTCCTTGGTGACCTGTTGGCTGTGTAAAAATCAGCCAGCTCACCAGCTTCCAATGCTGTTATGGGTTTACGGTCCAAAACCCATTCTTGAACTTCGGCTGGGCACAGCTGCATAAATTGCTCCTTCACAATCAAATCTTCCAGCTCCTCCATAGTGGCAACTTTTAATCCTCTGACCCACTGTTTAAAGGCTGTCATCAAGTTCTCAACAGTTGTAGTAAAGCTCTCTGACAAACCTTTCTGCAGAGAACGGAATTTCTTCCTGTACACCTCAGGAGTAAGATTATACCTCCTCTGCAGTGCAGCTTTAATGGAATCATAGTCCTGATCAAACTCTGGGGGTAGTTCAGCAAACGCCTCCAGTGCAGGACCTTTCAGGCCAGAGGTAAGGTACTTGGCCCACTGCTCCCTTGGATGCTGGAACTGTCTGCAAACTTTCTCAAAGCTACGCAGGAATACATCCACATCTTCATCTTTCTCCAGGGTGGGAAAATTCTCTGCACGCACTCTGGGAGCAGTTGGGTCTCTAGGTTCACTAACAACAGGGGAGACTGTCCCTCTCTCCAACCGTGCAAGCTGTAGCTGATACTCTCTCTCCGTCTGTCATTCAGCAGCCTGTCTTTCAGCTGCTAGAGCCTCTCTCTCAGCAGCCTGTCTCTCAGCTGCCAGAGACGCCTGTCGTTCAGCAGCCTGTCTTTCAGCTGCCAGAGACTCTCTCTCAGCTTCCCTAGCCGCCTGTCTCTATGCAGCTTCCGCAGCCGCCTGTCTCTCAGCTGCAGCAGCCTGTCTCTCATAAAATTTTGTAATCAGTTCCATGCGCAAACTTGCATCCACTGAGTCCATATGTTTAAGAACAGCAAATAACAGTCCAATGGATCCCCAGATCCTGATGAATCACTGCCCACAGCTGCAGAGATCTCTCCTGAGACTTCAACTGGTGTGATTTGGCTGTTATCATATTCAACAAGAGCTTGTATTAGTCCATCTTTGTTCTTTGAACGTGTTGGACTATCATGCTCCTGGCATAAGAGTACCAGTGTCTCTTTAGATTGCTGCTCGTATGATTGCATAGCAAAAATAAAATAGAAAAGAAAAACAGAGAATAGGGAAGGGGACTGTTTGCAATGTGTGACTATATAATGCACTGAGTTTTAGCCTTTGGAAATTGTAAGAAACAATCGGCTAGATTTAGAGTTTGGCGTTAGCCGTCAAAACCAGCGTTAGAGGCTCCTAACGCTGGTTTTGGCGGCCCGCTGGTATTTAGAGTCAGTCAGGAAAGGGTCTAACGCTCACTTTGCAGCCGTGACTTTTCCATACCGCAGATCCCCCTACGCCATTTGCGTATCCTATCTTTTCAATGGGATCTTTCTAACGCCGGTATTTAGAGTCTTGACTGAAGTGAGCGTTAGAAATCTAACGACAAAACTCCATCCGCAGAAAAAAGTCAGGAGTTAAGAGCTTTCTGGGCTAATGCCGGTTCATAAAGCTCTTAACTACTGTGCTCTAACGTACACTAACACCCATAAACTACCTATGTACCCCTAAACCGAGGATTGAACTTGAATCTGATTGGCTGATTCCATCAGCCAATCAGAATTTTCCTACCTTAATTTCGATTGGCTGATAGAATCCTATCAGCCAATCGGAATTCGAGGGACGCCATCTTGGATGACGTCCCTTAAAGGAACCGTCATTCGCCGGGAAGTCGTCGGTGAAGATGGATGTTCCGCGTCGGCGGGATGAACATGGATCCGGAAGAAAGAAGATTGAAGATGCCGCTTGATAGAAGACTTCAGTCGGATCATGGACCTCTTCATCTCCGCTTGGATGAAGACTTCAGTCGGATCATGGACCTCTTCAGCTCCCGCTTGGATGAAGACTTCAGCCGGATCATGGACCTCTTCAACCCCCACTTGGGCTTGGATGAAGATTTCAGAGCCTCTTCTGGACCGATCGGTGAACCCGGTGTGGTGAAGACAAGGTAGGGAGATCTTCAGGGGCTTAGTGTTAGGTTTATTTAAGGGGGGTTTGGGTTAGATTAGGGGTATGTGGGTTGTAATGTTGGGGGGCGTATTGTATGGGGTTTTTTACAGGCAAAAGAGCTGAATTTTTTGGGGCATGCCCCGCAAAAGGCCCTTTTCAGGGCTGGTAAGGTAAAAGAGCTTTTCTATTTTAATTTTAGAATAGGGTAGGGCATTTTTTTATTTTGGGGGTCTTTGTTATTTTATTAGGGGGCTTAGAGTAGGTGTAATTAGTTTAAAATTGTTGTAATATTTTTCTATTGTTTGTAAATATTTTTTTATTTTTTGTAACTTAGTTCTTTTTTATTTTTTGTACTTTAGTTAGTGTATTTAATTGTATTTATTTGTAGGTATTGTATGTAATTAATTTATTGATAGTGTAGTGTTAGGTTTAATTGTAGGCAATTGTAGGTATTTTATTTAATTAATTTATTGATAGTGTAGTGTTAGGTTTAATTGTAACTTAGGTTAGGATTTATTTTACAGGTAAGTTTGTACTTATTTTAACTAGGTAGCTATTAAATAGTTATTAACTATTTAATAGCTATTTCACCTGGTTAAAATAAATACAAAGTTGCCTGTAAAATAAATATAAATCCTACAATATAATTATAATTTATATTGTAGCTATATTAGGATTTATTTTACAGGTAAGTATTTAGCTTTAAATAGGAATAATTTATTTAATAAGAGTTAATTTATTTCGTTAGATTTAAATTATATTTAATTTAGGGGGGTGTTAGTGTTAGGGTTAGACTTAGCTTTAGGGGTTAATACATTTATTATAGTAGCGGTGAGGTCCGGTTGGCAGATTAGGGGTTAATAATTGTAGGTAGGTGGAGGCGACGTTGGGGGCGGCAGATTAGGGATTAATAAATATAATATAGGGGTCGGCGGTGTTAGGGGCAGCAGATTAGGGGTTCATAGGGATAACGTAGGTTGCAGCGGTGTACGGAGTGGCAGATTAGGGGTTAAAAAAAATATGCAGGTGTCAGCGATAGTGGGGGCGGCAGATTAGGGGTTAATAAGTGTAAGGTTAGGGGTGTTTAGACTCGGGGTTCATGTTAGGGTGTTAGGTGCAGACATAGGAAGTGTTTCCCCATAGGAAACAATGGGGCTGCGATAGGAGCTGAACGCTGCTTTTTTGCAGCTCAAAATGCCCCATTGTTTTCTATGGGGGAATCGTGCACGAGCACGTTTTTGAAGCTGGCCGCGTCCGTAAGCACCGCTAGTATTGAGAGTTGCAGTGGCGGTAAATTATGCTCTACGCTCCCTTTTTGGAGCCTAACGCAGCCATTCTGTGAACTCTAAATACCAGCGGTATTTAAAAGGTGCGGGAGAAAAAAAGCCAGCGTTAGCTACGCGGGTCGTTACCGACAAAACTCTAAATCTAGCCAAATTTCTTTTATTACCGGGATTTTCACACTAGCAAATCCACACGCACTAAAATCTAATAATAAAAAAAATTATCTACACCGCTGCCCACCAATTTGTGACGAACCAAGGTTATCCAACCCTGCGCCAGTCACTTATTTGGCACAGAAAGGGTTATCAGCCCCCTTTTTCTGTCACCAATAGGTCACAATCTAGCCACACCAGGCAAGCTTGTGATTCAGTTTAGTGGGTGCAAGGTTTAACCACACTCCCTAGTCTGTACTAGACATAAGAGAAATGCCCAAAACTCCCTTTTAATGCCACACACACTAAACCAACTATCCTATAGCTCCAATACTGTCACAACTTAAAATTTATTAAAGGGAAAATCCTAAGGAAAAAACCCAGACTTTACACATTAACTCTCTAAATACAATTTAGCAGAAAATAACCTAAATTATACAGTTCTAATATTCCAGTCTCTTTCAGTAACGTGGTTAAATTATTAGACAAAGGCCAAACTTAATAAAGGAATTACTTATTATGCCAAAAATATTATGCACAATGCATTATTAATAAAAAGTTGTTACAAATAAAATTACACATGCAAACAGTGTTTTAAAATAAAAAGGAGAAAAACAGAATTAAATACTTTCCTAGCTTCAAGCTCTGTGCCAGGGGCTGGCATGAAAATGATGGCTCCTTACTTTTGTAAAGCAGCTCCCCTTGTAAGAATGAACACCTTATTGTTAAAAATATAAGATTCTTATACCATTTTCCAGAGATCAGGTTGCCTGACCACACCCTCCTGGGCGGGCTAAGAAACCCCCCTGTCTTTATGCCCTTCAATAGACTAAGTTCTTGCCTGAAATTATACAATCCATTATAATTTCTGCTAGGTAACTATTTCTATATTTACATATCAGGAACCTCTTGGTTTCATTGGGAGAATCGGTTTGATATCAAATATGCCATAGGTTGTCATATTTACCTTCATTTAAGGTTATAACAGTTTTAACACACATATGTACATAATATACCAATGTCCTTTCAGTGACCTGGTCAGTTTTTGTGATGGAGGCCCTGTTTTGCATCATGCATTCTATTGACAGCCTAAGCCATAAACCCTTTCCTGTGTATTTTCTGAAACTAAGAACTTGAGTGGCTTTATGACTCAATGCATACACAATAACATTTGGTGGGGCTATTTAGGAGGCTCCTGGCACTTCAAAGAAAACACAAGTCACAATTCTTCTTGAAAAACAAATAACTGTTTTGAGTTCAAGTTACACAGAATTAACCCCTTCTTAGCTAAATCCTGAGGTTTTCGTGGCAATGGCCTTTTCAAAACCTTATGAAACGAATGCTTTTATTGAAGGAATGACCGATAAGAGGCACATTCATCAAAGGATTCAAGAGCATGAGAAAAGTACTATGCACAATGATTGTGCAGAATCCTATTTTTTGAAATCCAGTGGTGCTGGTGTTGATGATCTTCTTTTTTACAATCAAATGTCAGTATAGTGAGAGCAAGTATGAAACAGACACCAAGTACTACAAAGGGTGGTAGACATTGTGAAAGTTATAGGAAAACGAGGATTGAGTTATCGAGGAGATAAAGATGAGTCTGCAATCAGTTTAGATGACATAAATAAAGACCATGGGACTTTTTTGAAGTTGATTCTACTTCTTAGCAAGTATGTCTAAGAGAACAAGTAAATAAGTGCATAGAAAACAGCAAAAAGATACACTCTTCTGGAGGAAAAGGTAGAGGATCACTGATAACATTACTCTCAAATACAACTGTGAACAAAGTAATAGAAGCAATTCAACAGCTAATACAAGAGATCATCTGCAGAGAAGTAAGGGAAGCTGGTATGTTTTCACTACAGCTTGACACAACCCAGGATATCACCAGCAAAGAACTTTGCTCTATTATTGTTCGCTATGTAACTGATCACCTCAATGAAAAGCTTCTTGCAGTTGTAGATTGTGAGTCTTCTACTGGACAAAGCCTGTTTAACTTGCTAATGCAAGTTATAAAATCTTGTGACCTTAATATAAAACTATGCATTGGTAATTCAACTGATGGGACAGCAAATATGCAGGGCCAATACAATGGTTTAACTTCCTGGCTGTCGAAAGAATCTCCAGACCAAAATCATGTCTAGTGTTATCCACATATATTTAATCTGGTACTAGGGGATACTACAAAAGTTGCGATTGAAAGTGCTTCATTATTCAGCTTATTGCATGATGTTGCAGTTTTTATTCATGATTCTTACCAGCAAATGAATATATGGGAAGATGTTAGCCAAGATCCTCATCATCGAAGACTGTCAGTAATTGGTGAAACTCAGCGGTGGTCTAAAGATGCAGCAATGAGAAAAGTGTTTGGTGGATTTTCAAATCCAGATTCCGCCTTGTATCTAAGTTTGATCTATACGTTAAAAAGAGTTATAGAAAGTTATAGAAAGTGAGAAATGAGTAAAACCAGATATGCGTGCAAAAGCTAAAGCCTACATAGAAGCCCTGCTCAAATATGAGACTGTTATTACAGCTCAACTTTTTCTTCGAATATCTCTATGTTGACTTTGCTTGCTTGGAACCAAGCTCTTTTTCAGAAATCGCAAAATCTGGACTTCACACACCAGCAATGGAAGAACTGAGTAAGCGATTGGTTAAATTCAATGACAGTATACCTGCTGAGATTTTGCGTTCATAGCTAGTAAATTTTGCTTTGCAATGGGACAAGCTGAAAACATCACCACTAGAAGTTTATACACTTGTGGAAGAAGTACAGGGAGTGCAGAATTATTAGGCAAATGAGTATTTTGACCACATCATCCTCTTTATGCATGTTGTCTTACTCCAAGCTGTATAGGCTCGAAAGCCTACTACCAATTAAGCATATTAGGTGATGTGCATCTCTGTAATGAGAAGGGGTGTGGTCTAATGACATCAACACCCTATATCAGGTGTGCATAATTATTAGGCAACTTCCTTTCCTTTGGCAAAATGGGTCAAAAGAAGGACTTGACAGGCTCAGAAAAGTCAAAAATAATGAGATATCTTGCAGAGGGATGCAGCACTCTTAAAATTGCAAAGCTTCTGAAGCGTGATCATCGAACAATCAAGCGTTTCATTCAAAATAGTCAACAGGGTCGCAAGAAGCGTGTGGAAAAACCAAGGCGCAAAATAACTGCCCATAAACTGAGAAAAGTCAAGCGTGCAGCTGCCAAGATGCCACTTGCCACCAGTTTGGCCATATTTCAGAGCTGCAACATCACTGGAGTGCCCAAAAGCACAAGGTGTGCAATACTCAGAGACATGGCCAAGGTAAGAAAGGCTGAAAGACGACCACCACTGAACAAGACAAACAAGCTGAAACGTCAAGACTGGGCCAAGAAATATCTCAAGACTGATTTTTCTAAGGTTTTATGGACTGATGAAATGAGAGTGAGTCTTGATGGGCCAGATGGATGGGCCCGTGGCTGGATTGGTAAAGGGCAGAGAGCTCCAGTCCGACTCAGATGCCAGCAAGGTGGAGATGGAGTACTGGTTTGGGCTGGTATCCTCAAAGATGAGCTTGTGGGGCCTTTTCGGGTTGAGGATGGAGTCAAGCTCAACTCCCAGTCCTACTGCCAGTTTCTGGAAGACACCTTCTTCAAGCAGTGGTACAGGAAGAAGTCTGCATCCTTCAAGAAAAACATGATTTTCATGCAGGACAATGCTCCATCACACGCGTCCAAGTACTCCACAGCGTGGCTGACAAGAAAGGGTATAAAAGAAGAAAATCTAATGACATGGCCTCCTTGTTCACCTGATCTGAACCCCATTGAGAACCTGTGGTCCATCATCAAATGTGAGATTTACAAGGAGGGAAAACAGTACACCTCTCTGAACAGTGTCTGGGAGGCTGTGGTTGCTGCTGCACGCAATGTTGATGGTGAACAGATCAAAACACTGACAGAATCCATGGATGGCAGGCTTTTGAGTGTCCTTGCAAAGAAAGGTGGCTATATTGGTCACTGATTTGTTTTTGTTTTGTTTTTGAATGTCAGAAATGTATATTTGTGAATGTTGAGATGTTATATTGGTTTCACTGGTAAAAATAAATAATTGAAATGGGTATATATTTGTTTTTTGTTAAGTTGCCTAATAATTATGCACAGTAATAGTCACCTGCACACACAGATATCCCCCTAAAATAGCTATAACTAAAAACAAACTAAAAACTACTTCCAAAACTATTCCTCTTTGATATTAATGAGTTTTTTGGGTTCATTGAGAACATGGTTGTTGTTCAATAATAAAATTAATCCTCAAAA
The DNA here is from genome assembly GCF_027579735.1 of Bombina bombina. Lineage (NCBI taxonomy): Eukaryota > Metazoa > Chordata > Amphibia > Anura > Bombinatoridae > Bombina > Bombina bombina. Next base: position 294,311,618 of record NC_069499.1, on the reverse strand, counting down.
ATACAACTTGCCTAATAATTCTGCACTCCCTGTATATACAGAAGACCAGGAATCTGATGATGCAGAAATAGAGCAGGTGAAGAAGTCATGTTCTGCATGTAAAAACTGTGAAATTTGCTGCTATCTAATTCTACGGCATTATAATTTGTTAACTTATAATATGATTTGCTTGGCCTACAAGTTTCTGCTGACACTCTCTTTCAAGTTGCCTGTGAGAAAAGCTTCTCAACTTTAAAATATATAAAAAAAACTGTCTCAGAAGCTCTTTATCCCAGTAGCATTTAAGCTCTTTTATGATAATGGCCACAGAAAAGAATATACTTCTGAGCCTTGATTTAGATGATGTCATTGACAAAGTTGCAGAAACTAGTGAACTTCTGCAAAAGCTGCTGAATCCTTAGTGAATATGATATGATCTGGCTGATTAGTCTGTGGGAATACCACAAATGTCTTAAACATAAATCTCTTTTCAAAAGGCAACTGTTTGTATAGAACAATTTATAGTTTGTTTTCTATTTAAAATAAGACATTTTCTAAAGATCTCCCTATTCAAGGAAATCCTAACTTTACACCAGGATTAGATTCTAAGATTTTCAAAAAATGGGCGCTGAATGGACTCAATAAGGTTATACAATTAAGCAGGAATTTGAGATAACAAATAGAGAGTTCTATGCATATTTGCAGATAAGGCATTATCTACAGGAAATTTTGCAGAATTATATAGAGACTGAGACATGGGATAAATTAGATCCTGCTATAACTCTTTTTAAGGCAGGGAGGTATAGCATCTCAACTATTTACAAAATATTAATTACCACCTATGGTCAGAGTAATGTACAAAGATTAGCAGATATATGGCAGGTCACAGCAGAAAGAATTCAGGCGAGTTTTAATCTGGTAGATAGAACAACAATCGTCTCCTCCTGGAGGGAATCACATTCAAAAATTATAAATAGAACATATATTAAGACCCAGGTGAAGGCCAGATGGGATAAAACCCTAGCACGCTGCTATAAATATAAAACTATAAATGCAGATTTAGAGCATTGTTTCTGGAGTTGCACTAAAATTAAATTTTTTTGGTATAAAATAACAAGTTGGGCTTGCAAAATTATTCAAAGTAATATACACTTTAAGGATAAGCATGTCTTTTTTCTTAATAGGGCAGGAGGAGTCACCATATAAAAACATTCGTCAATTAAATATGCTAATTATTACGGGAAGACTGTTGATCTTGAAATATTGGAAAGCTAAGAGAGTTCCAAGCCTGAAGGAATTTATACAAAAACTCAAAAATCAATTAATATTGGAACAAATGGATACATCAATAAATTCAGAATCTCAAATTAAGCATTTTTTTTATAAATGGAAAAGTATAATTATTAGTTTCCCTAAAGAAATACGAAAGCAAATAATTTCACCATTTAGGGGTACTATTTATATGGAAACGGCCATTACAAATGGTGAATATTCTGATTAATAAAGTGTGGTCGGGAGAAGTGGAGACGGAAGGGTTTTCCCCCTTTTTTTTCTCCCTTTGTTTTGCATCGTTTTTTTTAAAATTTTATTTTATTTATATACACCAAGAAAACTACCATTAGGTATGCAAATTAATTTACGTTCACTTATATTTGAAAGTACTAGTATTGTTAAAAATAATACTCGCTGTTTAGATAGTAAATGTATGAACGTCAATTATAAGTTAGAGTATTTAATATACTCGATTATATGTGTAAGTTCAGGCATAACTTATTTTACAACGTCTATTACGTTGAATTCATTGATATCAATGCTAATATTATTTGTCTCTTGTATGCTCAGATGTATATTGAGGTTCTGTTAATAATGACGTTGAAGGAATTGTTTGTAAAATATCTACAGAATAATGCCTGTTATTATTTTCAACCTAATGAAATTGTATACTGAAATGGTCAATAAATATATATAAAAAAAAAAGATAAGACATTTTTATAATATAAGGTTAAAAAAAAGGCAAAAGTACTTAAAATAAGCACTTTTTTTATTTTTTTTATAAACAAATTGCACTTAAGAGCTTTTTTTGTTGCTGTTTAAAATATAAAAACGCTAGTTTTAATGTGAATGTTTTAATAGTTATGTGCACTAACTGCTTTGAGTTTATTTAATGTACCTTGTGTTGCAAATGAGTACTTTAAATGTGTTTTTTATTAAAAACTAGCACTTTCTTTTGGTTTTGTTATCTTTTGTTTTTTATTCTACTTAAAGGGACAGTTTACACTCATAGACACTACTATAAAGAATAAGATGCACAGATACTCGTATAAAAATCTAGTATAAAACCGTTTAAAAACCTACTTAGAAGCTCTCAGTTTAGCTCTGTTGAAAAGGTAGCTGGAAAGCCCACTGCAAGTGGTAAATAAGACACTCCCCCTTCTTTTGCATATGAAAAGACCCTTTACACAAACAGGAGAAAGCTGGAGTAGGTAACTGATGGTATTCAAATAAAACTTTTGGGCTCGGTTAGGAGTCTGAAAATCAGAGCAATGTTATTTAAAAATAAGCAAAACTACACATTTAAAAAAAAAAAATCTGTATGGGCTATATAAATAGATCATCTACAAAACATTTATACAAAGAAAAAATGAGTGTATAATGTCCCTTTAATTTTTTCATACCAACCAGCTGTCAAAATTTACGGTTAAATAAGAAATGGTATGGTGGGGGGTCTTTGCCCTAAAATGCCTGGGCCTGTGTGAGATCTGTATCTTGTTCAATTTTATGCAGTCTGTCCAGTGGGCCAACATCTCACTGAAGATTCTCTACTCTCAACATCTCTGTCATCTGCTGTATCTGCCTGTGTTTCTGCTAATCCAATACCCAGGATTAAGGCCTAAAGCACAGCAATATTCTGAAGGAAAACTAGTCTTGAGGCTAAAGCACAGCAATATGCTGAAGGCAAAGGGAATGTGAGCTTCCCTAATCTATGTGACTAAAAGCAGGTGCTGCAAGTTAATAAAGATACTGGTGCATTATTTACAAATGATCTATACTTTATATTGAGACTTATCCTGCTGAACCATTCCCAATGCTTGGGCATTGTTGCACTTGGTGTCTGTGTTTCTTGGCATTCTTGTGTTTGCTGTTATCCCTTGAACTCTATTTGTCTTTGGATTCTTGTCCCCATGGCTTGGCTATCTGGAATGCTCTATTGCCTTGCTGTTACCTGCTGTGTTTGTTGATTGGCTGATTACTGGCATTGTGCCCTAGCTTGGCTATCTGGACTGTTCTTTTCCATAGCCCTTACCTGTTCTGTTGCTAATGTGAATTGTCCCCTAGCTGGGTTATCTGGAATGCTCTTTTGCCTATCTTTTGCCTATCCCTTACCTGTTCTGTTGCTATTTGGACATCATTTTGGTTTGATCATGATCTATCTTGCTACCTGCAAAAAAACACCTCACCATTACCTCTGTATAACCAGAATAAGCGGTATGATTACCCCTGACACATTGCTACACATACTGCTGCCACATAGTACTAACGTCATGCACGCTCCTGAGCTTACTTCAGCATACTGCTGACTCATATGCACCTTTAAGAACTAGAAATTCTAATAGTCAAATGGGTAGAGCGATTTTCTGGCATTTCCATATCACATTTGCATCTTAATACATTACACATCAGAAAATAGTTCATTAAATTCATATGTTTATTGAGACAGTGTTAAGAAAACAAATGACAGATCAATTTAAAAAAAACAAAAAACTAATTAGATAAATATAATACGATATAAATGGAAATAGAGCTGTGGGGATTTTCTATTTTGAGATGCTACTCTCCAGCTCGAATCCTAATCCATTCACAGTTTATTATGAAGACGTTAATAGGAATCTCATTATGAAGTTTATTTGATAAATATTATTAACTTAAGGGACACTCGGGTTAAATTAAATTTTCATGATTCAGATACAGCATGTAATTTTAAACAACTTTCCAATTTACTTCCATTAAACAAAAATGTGCACAGTCTTTTATATTTACACCAGATCCTACTGAGCATGTGTAAGAATTCACAGACTATACGTATATGCATTTGTGATTGGCTGATTGCTATCACATGGTACAAGGGGAGTGGAAATATACATAACTTTGAAATTTGTTATAAAAAAAAAATCTACTACTCATTTGAAGTTCAGACTAAGTGCTATTGCATTGTCTTGTTATCTTGCATGTGTTGATTATGCAAATCTAATGTGTTGACTGGTCCTTTAGTAAAAAAGGCATTTAAAGCAGGCGTATGCATCAAACAACATACAAGATAGATATATGATCTAGTGTCTTTAACAGTGTTTCATTTTTCTGGTTAGTTTCCTGGTCAGTGAAGTAGTTTCTATTCCAATGATAGGGCAAAGTGCATAAAACAGGACCATAAGAGCAATGTCTACTTAGCACTGACAACACATCTCACATGCAATCCGCTCAGTGTATTCATTCAGATTGTTAATAAGTACATTCATTTTTACAAGTTTCCTGCTAACAGTCATGGCTTTGTGTAAACTTCCTTCAGGTACCAAATCTCATTAGTCTCTGCCCCTCTTTGACATTTCATACCAGGGGTCCTATAAGAAAAAATAGTTTATTCTAGTTTTTTATTTTGTATTTCCAGAGAAGTATTATCAGTACTTGTCTTACGTCATATTACATTATATTACAGCTGTACCTACCTCATCATAATCAGGTTTGGGAGTGTTGCGGGAGTATACATCTGTGAATTCATATGGGCTGGCCGCTCTGTTCACATGACCTTGATCTATTTTGGTTTGCACTTTGGGAAACAGACCACCAGTAGCAGGACCATTGCCACTGATATCCTTATTAATTAACTGAGCCCTCTCATTACCACTTTTATTTTTTTTCATCCTGCATTTTGTTTGAAAAAAGAAAAGGAGTTGCAATTAGCACATTTTATTTCTTGGTAAGTAGTTAATCTTTAGTGAGATGGCCTGAAAATGAGAAGTAGTTAGAACGTTCATCTTTTGTACTTTTTTATTTTATCTTATACATTTCTCACAACTGGGGGCAAGAGAAGCACACATTGGTCACGGCTGCTGGTAGACAGCCAGGGACCATGGATTTGTAATATAATTAAAAATAAATCATTTGGAGAGCATACAAGTGAATAGATATAATTACATAGAACTACCCCTTAGAATTTGCTGCACTCCATAAATCTTGCTGTTCTCAGCACATGCCTAATTGGCCTAGGCTTAAATATTTCACTGGTACTGGTAATGAAAGGTGAATGTTATTATGCTCAAGTCAGGGTTTAAGATAAAACAACTTTTCTCTGTGTGAGGCCATAATTGTCATACAACATATGCTTGTTTAAAACACAATTACATTTGAGCTTTTATTAGACATAGGGAAAACACAACAAACTTGTTGTCTACTTCTAAGCTGGTAGACATCTGCGGGTAGCAGCCCTAGCCTGATAGTATATATCATTGCACCATATTTTTTTATTAATTACAAACAGAAAACAAGATGGTCACTGATCAGATGCCTTCTTTGCTAGACAGAAAACCAACGGCTAGATTACAAGTTTTTGTCGGTAAGGCTTGCGGTGCTAACAAGCCTTTTTCTCACCGCTCACTTAAGACAATGCAGGTATCACAGGTTTTTCTAAACCCGGCGTCAGCCGCAAAAAAGTGAGCGGAGAGCAAAATTTAGCTCCACATCTCACCTCAATACCAGCACTGTTTAAGTCAGCGGTAAGCTGGCTAAACGTGCTCGTGCACAATTTCCCCATAGGAAACAATGGGGCTGAGCTGGCTGAAAAAAAACCTAACACCTGCAAAAAAGTAGCGTTCAGCTCCTAACGCAGCCCCATTGTTTCCTATGGGAAAATACATTTTACGTCTACACCTAACACCCTAACATGAACCCAGAGTCTAAACACCCCTAATCTTATACTTATTAACATCTAATCTGCCGCCCCCATTGCCGCCGCCACTATAATAAAGTTATTAACCTCTAAACCTAAGTCTAACCCTAACACCCCCCTAATTTAAATATAATTTTAAATAATCTTAATAAAATTACTACAAATAAATAAATTAATCCTATTTAAAACTAAATACTTGCCTATAAAATAAACCCTAAGCAAGCTACAATATAACAAATAGTTACATTGTAGCTAGCTTAGGATTTATTTTTATTTTACAGGCAACTTTGTATTTATTTTAACTAGGTACAATAGTTATTAAATAGTTATTAACTATTTGATAACTATCTAGCTAAAATAAGTACAAATTTACCTGTAAAATAAACCCTAACCTAAGTTACAATTACACCTAACACTACACTATAATTAAATTAATTACCTAAACTAACTACAATTAAATTAAATAAACTAAAGTACGAAAAACAACAAACACTAAATTACAGAAAATAAAAAAATAATTAAAATTTTTTTAAACTAATTACACCTAATCTAATCTCCCTAATAAAATAAAAAATCCCCCCCAAAAAATAAAATTCCCTACCCTATACTAAATTACAAATATTCCTTAAATGGGCCTTTTGTGGGGCATTGCCCCAAACTAATCAGCTCTTTTACCTGTAAAAAAAAAAAATACAATACCCCCCCCAACATTACAACCCACTACCCACACACCCAACCCTACTCTAAAACCCACCCAATCCCCCCTTAATAAAACCTAACACTAACCCCTTGAAGATCACCCTACCTTGAGACGTCTTCACCCAACCGGGCTGAAGTCCTCCAAGAAGCCGGGCAGAAGTGGTCCTCCAGATGGCCAGAAGTCTTCATCTAGGTGGCATCTTCTATCTTTATCCATCCGGAGCGGAGCGGGTCCATCTTCAATCTAGCCGACGCGGAGCATCCTCTTCAAACGAAGTCCAAATGAAGAATGAAGGTTCCTTTAAATGACGTCATCCCTTCAATTCCGATTGGCTGATAGAATTCTATCAGTCAATCTGAATTAAGGTAGGAAAAATCCTATTGGCTGATGCAATCAGCCAATAGAATTGACGTTCAATTGTATTGGCTGATCCAATCAGCCAATAGGATTGAGCTCACATTCTATTGGCTGTTCCAATAAGCCAATAGAATGCAAGCTCAATTCTATTGGTTGATTGCATCAGCCAATAGGATTTTTCCTACCTTAATTCTGATTGGCTGATAGAATTCTATCAGCCAATCGGAATTGAAGGGACGCCATCTTGGATGATGTCATTTAAAGGAACCTTCATTCTTTAGTTGGACTTCGTTGGAAGAGGATGCTCCGCGTCGGTTGGATTGAAGATAGAAGATGCCACCTGGATGAAGACTTCTGGCTGTCTGGAGGTCCTCTTCTGCCCAGATCGGATGAAGACTTCTGGCCGTCTGGAGGACCACTTCTGCCTGGCTTCTTGGAGGACTTCGGCCCGGTTGGCTTAAGACGTCTCAAGATACAGGTAAAAGAGCTGATTACTTTGGGGCAATGCCCCGCAAAAGGCCCTTTTAAGGGCTATTTGCAATTTAGTATAGGGTAGGGAAATTTATTTTTTGGGGGGGGAATTTTTATTTTATTAGGGGGATTAGATTAGGTGTAATTAGTTTAAAAAATTGTAATTATTTTTTTATTTTCTGTAATTTAGTGTTTGTTGTTTTTCGTACTTTAGTTTATTTTATTGTATTTAATTGTAGTTAGTTTAGGTAATTAATTTAATTATAGTGTAGTGTTAGGTGTAATTGTAACTTAGGTTAGGGTTTATTTTACAGGCAAATTTGTATTTATTTTAGCTAGGTAGTTATTAAATAGTTAATAACTATTTAATAACTATTGTACCTAGTTAAAATAAATACAAAGTTGCCTGTAAAATAAAAATAAATCCTAAAATAGCTACAATGTAATTATTAATTATATTGTAGCTATCTTAGGGTTTATTTTATAGGTAAGTATTTAGTTTTAAATAGGAATAATTTAATTAATTGTAGTAATTTTATTTATATTTATTTAAATTATATTTAAGTTAGGGGGGGTGTTAGGGTTAGACTTAGATTTAGGGGTTAATACATTTAATATAGTAGTGGTGACGTTTGGGGCGGCAGATTAGGGGTTAATAAATGTAGGTAGGTGTCGGCGATGTTAGGGACAGCAGATTAGGGGTTAATAACATTTAACTAGTGTTTGCGAGGTGGGAGTGCAGCGGTTTAGGGGTTAATATATTTATTTAAGTGGCGGCGATGTCAGGTCGGCAGATTAGGGGTTAAACAATTTTATTATAGTGTTTGCGATGTGGGGGGGGGGGCTTGGTTTAGGGGTTAATAGGTAGTTTATGGGTGTTAGTGTACTTTTTAGCACTTTAGTTAAGAGTTTTATGTTACAGCGTTAGCCCATAAAACTCTTAACTACTGACTTTTAAATGTGGTAGGAGTCTTGACAGGAGAGGGTGTACCGCTCACTTTTTCCAAGACTCGTAATACCAGCGTTAGGAAAATCCCATTGAAAAGATAGGATACGCAATTGACATAAGGGGATTTGCGTTATGCTCGAGCCGCGGGAAAAAAGTGAGCAGTACACCTGTACCTGTCAGACTCGTAATACCAGCGGGCGTTAAAAAGCAGCATTGGGACCTCTCAACGCTGCTTTTTAAGGCTAACGCAAGACTCGTAATCTAGGCGCAAGTGTTTTACTGGTTATTTTGTTTGAGTCATTGTTAAAATAAATTATATGTGAATACATATATATTTATTTATATCATACCCTGAATTCACACACTCCAAACAAAGGAAATCTATGACATCAATATGCATCTGGACTTACTCTGGGCTTTTGCTAAATTTAATATTTCTTACTATAATAGCTTATGACAAATAGTTAATGGGATGCTAATAACTCACCTCACTGAAAGTCCAATAATTATTCCAATAGTAAAGATAATGAATACTGCACCAACTGTTGCAACTATTACCAGGATAAGCAAAGAATCTAGGGATAAGAAATAAAACTTTATGGCAGCGCCAAATTTCATGATGAAAAAATTAACTTGGAATGTAAACGCTAAATATACAGTTTAAGCAATATCTTTTAAAAACCAATAAATAACACTAAAACTAGTAAGGAGATATACATGGAAGAAAGGTGGAATGTCTTGGTATAAGAAAACAATAACACTAAAACTGGAAAGGAGGTTATACATGGAAGTAAGTTTGGAGAGGGTTACAGAAATAAGAGCACACAATATTCCATTTTGCATCAATATGGAAATGTAGTATTGGATAGGTAAGCAAAAAAGTGGCCTATTGGTCGCAGAGAGGGTGACCCTGATGATGAGTGTGAGTCAGAAAGCCAGCTTCTGCCCATGCTCAGAAGAGGCAGGATGCAAATTAAGTTTTTTTCAGCATGTCTGCTCCTTTAGTAAAGGGACAGTCTAGTAAAAAGTAAACTTTCATGATTCAGATAAGGCATGCAATTTTAAATAACTTTCCAATTTACTTTTATCATCACATTGGATTTGTTCTCTTTGTATTCTTTGTTGAAAGCTAAGCCTAAGTAGGCTCATATGCTAATTTCTAAGCTCTTATAGTCAGCCTTTTATCTCAGTGCATTTTGACAGTTTTTTCACAGCTGGACAGCGTTAGTTCATGTGTGCCTGTGGAGTTATTTATGAGTATACACTGACTGGCTAAAATGCAAGTTTGTCCAAAGAACTGAAATAAAGGGACAGTCTGTAGAGGCTTAGATACATGGTAATCACAGAGGTCAAAAAATTATATTAATACAGTGTTGGTTATGCAAAACTGGGAATGGGTAATAAAGTGATTATTTATGTTTTAAAAAAATAAAATTCTGGAGTAGACTGTCCCTTTTAATTGCTGACATATATTATGTATATATTAAACTTACTTTAGTGTCTTTTTTTAATGCAGTAAATCCATTTATTAAATGTTTGTATTTTTTATTTTATTTTATGTTTGTATTTTTTTTTTAAATCTTTTTTTATTGATTTTATAACCGTTTTACAAAAATACAAAACAAAAACATATATAATAAAGTCTTCATATGTTTCTTAAACAATATAAGCAGGTCTAACACGTGTCTGGTAATCATTTTGATGATTGATCATTTTCCTCTGTCATCTCTACAAGTTTTTGCATATCTGACTAATATGCCTTCCTTTTTGATTTGCTCTAACTATACAACTTGGATTCCTCTAGTGTTGGTTTCCCTCTAATCTAATTCTACCTCTCTAGCTTGCGTTGTCTCTCTAGTTTGGGCCTCTAGAGGACTAGGGCCATCTCTATCCAGGCGTTTGAGTTTGTTAACTTTTTCTATATGCATTATGTATGGCTCCCATTGTATAACAAATCGATCTTTCGTGTGCATGAGTGAGGCTGTGGCACTGGCCATATTGTAGTGGTAGTCTATTCTCCCTTCAACATATGCAAATGCTGGGGGTTCTTTTTTCAAGAATTTTACTATACAGATCCTTGTTATAGTGCATATCATATTTATAAATTTGGAGTGCCTTTTCCGTATCCCTTCAGGTGGAAAATGGAGCAGGGCCTGTTCTGGGGTTAGGGTTATCTCTTTTTCTAGTATTAGGCTCAGGAATACTGATACAGAATCCCAGGTCTTTTTAATTTTTTCACATTCCCACCACATATGTAGATATGTTCCTACCTCCCCACATCCTCTGTAACAGAGGTGTCTTCCTATCTCTCCTGTGTTGGCAAATCTAGTAGGGTAAACATACCATCTATAAAGAACCTTTAAATAATAATAAAGGCATTAGGGGAGAAGGATAATCTTTGAATATTCAGGAGCCAGGTTTCTAATGTCCAGGACTTATCTAGGTCTTGTTCCCATTTTATCTTCATCTTATTTTTATTATCGCTATCTGAGAGGTTGAAGATTGGATATAACAATGAGATTGTTCCCCTTTTGGGGTCTTTAGAAAGGCATAGGGATTTGAATAAGGTGTTAGGTGTTATCTTATCTGTCCCCATAACTTCTAGTACTCTTGATTTGAGTTGCAGGTAGTGGAACCATATGCTATTGTCAGGTATTCCTAACTCCGCATACTGTGTGTAGGATAATATTTTGTTGTTTATGAATGAGTTGGCAATTTGGTATAGCCCCTTGTTTTCCCATTTTTTCTGGATTTGGTCCCTTACGTTCGAATTCATTAAGGCCAGGTTTAACCTTGGATCTAACACTGACTAGAGAGTAGGCCTTGGTTAATTTATCCCATAAAAAGATAGTGTATGCAATCGCCAAGTACTGTTTAAAGTATTGGGGTCTATCCTGTTTACTTGTCCAAAGTAATCTATCTACTCTCCCTACCTAATTTAACCCATTGTGGGACGTTAAGGGTTTTGTGCCATTGGATAGTAGGAGATTAAATTTGGAAGTCTTATACCTCCTCCCTTCTTGTGTCTCATCAGAATTTGTTTGTTGATTCTCGCCCTTTTCCCCTGCCATATATATTTTAGAATTCCCTTTTGCATGACATGCAATTCTGTCATAGGGACGGATAGCGGTAGTGATCATTATAAATATAAAATTTTGGGTAATATTGTCATTTTAACGGACACAATTCTTCCATACAGTGAAATACTATCCGCTAGATTTAGAGTTTTGTCGGTAAAGACCTGCGGTGCTAACGAGCCTTTTTTTTTCCGCGCACTCTTAAGACACCGCTGGTATTACGAGTTGTCTGAATGGCTGCGTTGGGATCAGAAAAGTGAGCGTTGAGCATAATTTAGCTCCACTTCAACCCTCAATACCAGCGTTACTTATGGTAGCGGTAAGCTGGAAAAACGTGCTCGAGAACGATATCCCCATAGGAAACAATGGGGCTGAGCTGGCTGAAAAAAAGACCTGCGGTGCTAACGAGCCTTTTTTTTCCCGCGCACTCTTAAGACAACGCTGGTATTACGAGTTGTCTGAATGGCTGCGTTGGGATCAGAAAAGTGAGCGTTGAGCATAATTTAGCTCCACTTCAACCCTCAATACCAGCGTTACTTATGGTAGCGGTAAGCTGGAAAAACGTGCTCGAGAACGATATCCCCATAGGAAACAATGGGGCTGAGCTGGCTGAAAAAAAGCAGCGTTCAGCTCCTAATGCAGCCCCATTGTTTCCTATGGGGAAACACTCTCTAAGTCTACACCTAACACCCTAACATGAACCCCGAGTCTAAACACCCCTAACCTTACACTTATTAACCCCTAATCTGCCATCCCCGCTATCGCTGACACCTGCATTATATTATTAACCCCTAATCTGCCGCTCCGGACACCGCCACAACCTACATTATAGCTATGAACCCCTAATCTGCTGTCCCTAACATCGCCGACACCTATATTATATTTATTAACCCCTAATCTGCCCCCCCAATGTCGCCGCCACCTACCTTAAGACAACGCAAGGTCAATCGCATTCGATCAGCCAATAGAATGCAAGGTCAATTGAATCAGCCAATCAGATTTTTCCTACCTTAATTCCGATTGGCTGATAGAATCCTATCAGCAAATCAGAATTCGAAGGACGCCATCTTGGATGACGTCATTTAAAGGAACCGTCATTCTTTGGGAAGTCGTCGGCCAGGATGGATGTTCCGCGTCGGAGGTCTTCAGGATGCTGCCGCTCCGCTCCGGATGGATGAAGACTTCAATCGGATGGAAGACCTCTTCTGCCCCGCTCTGATGAAGACTTCCACCGGATGGAGGACCTCTTCTGCCCCGTTTGGATGAAGAATTCGGCTCGGCTGGGTGAAGACGACTCAAGGTAGGGAGATCTTCAGGGGGTTAGTGTTAGGTTTTTTTAAGGGGGGTTTGGGTGGGTTTTAGAGTAGGGGTATGTGGGTGGTGGGTTGTAATGTTGGGGAGCTATTGTATTTTTATTTACAGGTAAAAGAGCTGATTACTTTGGGGCAATGCCCCGCAAAAAGCCCTTTTAAGGGCTGGTAAAAGAGCTGGATAGGGTAGGGCATTTTATTATTTTGGGGGGCTTTTTTATTTTATTAGGGGGCTTAGATTAGGTGTAATTAGTTTAAACTTCTTGTAATGTTTTTTATTTTCTGTAATTTAGTGGTTGTTTTTTTTGTATTATAGTTTAGTTTATTTAATTGTATTTTAGTTTAGATAATTGTAGGTAATTTATTTAATTAATTTATTGATAGTGTAGTGTTAGGTGTATTTGTAACTTATTAGAAAACAAATGGGATTGAGGATCCCTGAAAGAATAATGCACTAATAGCACTCTATGCCCAGACTTATTGGTAGGGGCAAAAAGAAAATTTAAAATTTAACTTTTATTATTTATTTAAAACATGGGTAAACACACACATTTAAAATTGTAGTCTAACCTTGGTAGCTGTATCTTGAGAGTACTATTATCAATCAGTCTGGCCTTTAAACCATTATTATTATCTAGTCTCTCAGTATGAATGGTACTATTGGTCTGGGTTGCTCTGTACCTTGGTAAGTGTGATTATGTTACTTCATTCACACCTTACCTGGAGAGTAAATTGATATGTTATCTGGTCTCTAGGGTGTCAATATAGTTGAGTGGATATATGTGCTTTTATTTAAATAATTCTGGCTGACGTCACTTGTTACCAAACATAATATAATATGCTTCCTGGACTATTAGACTGTAGAATATGAAAATTGCTGATTAATGGTATATTTCTGATTGTGATTCAATATTAATAAAGCTTATATCCAACCTAGGTTGTGGTTGCTTTATGGAGTATACGCTATTATCCTCTATATTCTGGGGTAATCATGCAGCTCTGCATTATGTGGTCACAACTGTCATTATTTTGTCATAGGCTCCTGTGATTTTAAATCACACGTACCATCAGCTGCTGAGTTTACTATACCCTCATTAGTGTGCACTAATAAATCCTGTATTTGTATTGCTTGAACCACTTAATCTTGTGTATTTATTATTCCTCCTACATTCAGTAGTTGCAGTTCTCGTATTGGCAGTACATATAGTTCTTGTATGTTATCGTGTGTTTTGCATATACGTTTTGTATTTGTTATCTTAACTTTGTTTTTGAGCCCCCTCAAGCACTTGCATTTAAATATCTTTTGCGCTCATTAGATATGGGCACCATTCATTTTCTTGTTTTGTGATAACTATCCATCTGGATTTATGAAATGTCTGATATGATCGATGCAATTCTATCTCTTTGTTTGGCAAATATGTTCTTTTCGGATTGACTCTTAATTAATTTCAATGTTAAGATAAAATGGTAAGCTGTAAATGTAGTTTGAACAGTATTATTAAGTAATCTGTTCTGGTATCCACAGAAGGACCGATACTGTTCTTACTCTTGTAACTGTGATTCTATATTAAGTTACAACGTATCATGCACTCAATTCATACACACCTCATTCGTTTTTCTTACATACTAAATTGTAAAATATATATACAGCTGTCTGTATTTCCATAGGCATATATATTAAAGTATTATTGAACTTGTTTCTTTTTTATTTTTACTGTTTGGTTTATATCAAGTGATTTCAGTCGAGTTTGTCACTCTTTATATCCACAGTTTGTCTATCTCTGTATAGAATTGAAGCTGCGAGCTATATGTTTATACTTTCTTTCTATAATTAAATCTTTAGCTCGCTTCAATTCGCTGTAACAAACTGTGCTGTATGTTATCGTAATCGTCAGCACATTGTTTATCAGGTTGAGTCTTTATGCTAGGCTCCTATATCCCCTCACAGTTCTCCACTATTTACCGGTATTATCGTCAACCATTTGTTAAATATTATTTTCTTAGTACACTTAGCTAGGTTAGAGTTTTTCTAAAAAACATAACAATTGAGGGACCCCATTGTCCCACACAACCCCCCTGACGTGTTTCGCCTGTTTAGGCTTTATCAAAGGCGGCGGGCCGCCGTGGTTCAACCTATTTATACGCATTTGAGCCGGATATCCCGCCCCTACTGCTTTCTGATTGGTTGTGTTGTCATGGTTACAGCCAATCGGGACTCGATTAGTTCCGTGAATACTTTTGAGATTTTTAAGGAGGACTACATCATTTTTCCTCCGTATTGTTAAGGTGGATTATTATATCATATCCAATTACCTGACGCTTAACTCTGTTACTGCTATATTATCATGATGTACATTACAGTATCAAGAATGAGCGGAAAGTGAGATTTTCTGCATCATTTTTTTTTTTTTTTTTCCTCCGTACTGTTAAGGTGGATTATTATATTCAATTATCTGAAATTTAATTATATTACTGCTTTATTTTTATGATGTACATTACAGTATTGGGATTGAGTGGAAGGTGAGATTTTCCTACATATACTGGGGTTGAGGTTTGCGTTTAGGGCAAATAGGAATCAAATGCTCTCGCTTGTGGTTAATACATTTTGTCACGTATAGTTTATGATATGCTTTCTAAATCATATTACTTGGTTCTAAAACCATATGTATGCAATCCTGTGATGTGATTTTATGTCAACGTGATATGATTTTATATCAATGTTTGGTGTTTGTGTGAAAAACGTGGCGGTGCTCACTTTATCAAGTGATATTCTTTCGTGCTTCTATAGAAAGTGTGATTTAAACTGAGGGTGTGTGGAGAAGTGTTTCATTCAAAGGGAAGTGTTGAGTGATGAAAAAATGAAAGCTTAAATTCTAAGTTACATTGTGCTTTGACCTACGTCATATTATAGTTCTATACTCAAAGAAGAAATTGAAGCTCTATAAATTCGTGATGATTTTGAAAAGAATATATTGGGGAAACTTCATAATTTATTGTGTAGTTCTGAAGAAGTTCGAAATTGCTTTTATTTGTTTTATAATTCCTTAAGAAAATCTCTGTTGCTAATTGTTTACTTGTGTAATTTTTCATATATTTGTACCTATTTGCATAGCTCCTTTGTTTGTCTACTCAGGTTTGCAATTTTAGGATTTTCTGTTCTTTTTCTAGTTCTTCCTTGGGATCCTTGCCTTAACTGATCCCTATTTTTGATCCTAACTCCAGAATTATTGTATACCCTTATATATCTTGATTTCTCCAACATAGGTGTGTCCGGTCCACGGCGTCATCCTTACTTGTGGGATATTCTCTTCCCCAACAGGAAATGGCAAAGAGCCCAGCAAAGCTGGTCACATGATCCCTCCTAGGCTCCGCCTACCCCAGTCATTCTCTTTGCCGTTGTACAGGCAACATCTCCACGGAGATGGCTTAGAGTTTTTTAGTGTTTAACTGTAGTTTTTCATTATTCAATCAAGAGTTTGTTATTTTCAAATAGTGCTGGTACGTACTATTTACTCAGAAACAGAAAAGAGATGAAGAATTCTGTTTGTATGAGGAAAATGATTTTAGCAACCGTAACTAAAATCCATGGCTGTTCCACACAGGACTGTTGAGAGCATTAACTTCAGTTGGGGGAACAGTTTGCAGTCCTTTGCTGCTTGAGGTATGACACATTCTAACAAGACGATGTAATGCTGGAAGCTGTCATTTTCCCTATGGGATCCGGTAAGCCATGTTTATTACGATTGTAAATAAGGGCTTCACAAGGGCTTATTTAGACTGTAGACATTTTTTGGGCTAAATCGATTGATATTAACACTTATTTAGCCTTGAGGAATCATTTATTCTGGGTATTTTGATATAATAATATCGGCAGGCACTGTTTTAGACACCTTATTCTTTAGGGGCTTTCCCAAAGCATAGGCAGAGTCTCATTTTCGCGCCGGTGTTGCGCACTTGTTTTTGAGAGGCATGGCATGCAGTCGCATGTGAGAGGAGCTCTGATACTTATAAAAGACTTCTGAAGGCATCATTTGGTATCGTATTCCCCTTAGGTTTGGTTGGGTCTCAGCAAAGCAGATACCAGGGACTGTAAAGGGGTTAAAGCTTAAAACGGCTCCGGTTCCGTTATTTTAAGGGTTAAAGCTTCCAAAATTGGTGTGCAATATTTTCAAGGCTTTAAGACACTGTGGTGAAAGTTTGGTGAATTTTGAACAATTCCTTCATGTTTTTTCGCAATTGCAGTAATAAAGTGTGTTCAGTTTAAAATTTAAAGTGACAGTAACGGTTTTATTTCAAAACGTTTTTTGTACTTTCTTATCAAGTTTATGCCTGTTTAACATGTCTGAACTACCAGATAGACTGTGTTCTGAATGTGGGGAAGCCAGAATTCCTATTCATTTAAATAAATGTGATTTATGTGATAATGACAATGATGCCCAAGATGATTCCTCAAGTGAGGGGAGTAAGCATGGTACTGCATCATTCCCTCCTTCGTCTACACGAGTCTTGCCCACTCAGGAGGCCCCTAGTACATCTAGCGCGCCAATACTCCTTACTATGCAACAATTAACGGCTGTAATGGATAATTCTGTCAAAAACATTTTAGCCAAAATGAACCCTTGTCAGCGTAAGCGTGGATGCTCTGTTTTAGTTACTGAAGAGCATGACGACGCTGATATTAATATCTCTGAAGGGCCCCTAACCCAATCTGAGGGAGCCAGGGAGGTTTTGTCTGAGGGAGAAATTACTGATTTAGGGAACATTTCTCAGCAGGCTGAATCTGATGTGATTACTTTTAAATTTAAATTGGAACATCTCCGCATTTTGCTTAAGGAGGTATTATCCACTCTGGATGATTGTGAAAATTTGGTCATCCCAGAGAAACTATGTAAAATGGACAAGTTCCTAGAGGTGCCGGGGCTCCCAGAAGCTTTTCCTATACCCAAGCGGGTGGCGGACATTGTTAATAAAGAATGGGAAAGGCCCGGTATTCCTTTCGTCCCTCCCCCCATATTTAAAAAATTGTTTCCTATGGTCGACCCCAGAAAGGACTTATGGCAGTCAGTCCCCAAGGTCGAGGGAGCGGTTTCTACTTTAAACAAACGCACCACTATTCCCATAGAGGATAGTTGTGCTTTCTAAGATCCTATGGATAAAAAATTAGAAGGTTTGCTTAAAAAGATGTTTGTTCAGCAGGGTTACCTTCTACAACCCATTTCATGCATTGTCCCTGTCACTACAGCCGCATATTTCTGGTTTGATGAACTGATTAAGGTGCTCGATAGTGACTCTCCTCCTTATGAGGAGATTATGGACAGAGTCAATGCTCTCAAATTGGCTAATTCTTTCACTCTAGACGCCTCTTTGCAATTGGCTAAGTTAGCGGCTAAGAATTCTGGGTTTGCTATTGTGGCGCGCAGAGCGCTTTGGTTGAAATCTTGGTCGGCTGATGCGTCTTCCAAGAACAAGCTACTAAACATTCCTTTCAAGGGGAAAACGCTGTTTGGTCCTGACTTGAAAGAGATTATCTCTGATATCACTGGGGGTAAGGGCCATGCCCTTCCTCAGGATCGGCCTTTCAAGGCAAAAAATAGACCTAATTTTCGTCCCTTTCGTAAAAACGGACCAGCCCAAGGTGCTACGTCCTCTAAGCAAGAGGGTAATACTTCTCAGGCCAAGCCAGCTTGGAGACCAATGCAAGGCTGGAACAAGGGAAAGCAGGCAAAGAAACCTGCCACTGCTACCAAGACAGCATGAAATATCGGCCCCCGATCCGGGACCGGATCTGGTGGGGGGCAGACTCTCTCTCTTCGCTCAGGCTTGGGCAAGAGATGTTCTGGATCCTTGGGCGCTAGAAATAGTCTCCCAGGGTTATCTTCTGGAATTCAAGGGACTTCCCCCAAGGGGAAGGTTCCACAGGTCTCAGTTGTCTTCAGACCACATAAAAAGACAGGCGTTCTTACATTGTGTAGAAGACCTGTTAAAAATGGGAGTGATTCATCCTGTTCCATTGAGAGAACAAGGGATGGGGTTCTACTCCAATCTGTTCATAGTTCCCAAAAAAGAGGGAACATTCAGACCAATCCTAGATCTCAAGATCTTAAACAAATTTCTCAAGGTCCCATCTTTCAAGATGGAAACCATTCGAACTATCCTTCCTTCCATCCAGGAAGGTCAATTCATGACCACGGTGGATTTAAAGGATGCGTATCTACATATTCCTATCCACAAGGAACATCATCGGTTCCTAAGGTTTACATTCCTGGACAAACATTACCAGTTCGTGGCGCTTCCTTTCGGATTAGCCACTGCTCCAAGGATTTTCACAAAGGTACTAGGGTCCCTTCTAGCTGTGCTAAGACCAAGGGGCATTGCAGTAGTACCTTACCTGGACGACATTCTGATTCAAGCGTCGTCCCTCCCTCGAGCAAAGGCTCACACGGACATCGTCCTGGCCTTTCTCAGATCGCACGGCTGGAAAGTGAACGTGGAAAAGAGTTCTCTATCCCCGTCAACAAGGGTTCCCTTCTTGGGAACAATTATAGACTCCTCAGAAATGAGGATTTTTCTAACAGAGGCCAGAAAGACAAAGCTTCTGGACTCTTGTCGAATACTTCATTCCGTTCCTCTTCCTTCCGTAGCTCAGTGCATGGAAGTGATCGGGTTGATGGTAGCGGCAATGGACATAGTTCCTTTTGCGCGCATTCATCTAAGACCATTACAACTGTGCATGCTCAGTCAGTGGAATGGGGACTATACAGACTTGTCTCCAAAGATACAAGTAAATCAGAGGACCAGAGACTCACTCCGTTGGTGGCTGTCCCTGGACAACCTGTCACGAGGGATGACATTCCACAGACCAGAGTGGGTCATTGTCACGACCGACGCCAGTCTGATGGGCTGGGGCGCGGTCTGGGGATCCCTGAAAGCTCAGGGTCTTTGGTCTCGGGAAGAATCTCTTCTACCGATAAATATTCTGGAACTGAGAGCGATATTCAATGCTCTCAAGGCTTGGCCTCAGCTAGCGAGGACCAAGTTCATACGGTTTCAATCAGACAACATGACGACTGTTGCGTACATCAACCATCAGGGGGGAACAAGGAGTTCCCTAGCGATGGAAGAAGTGACCAAGATTATTCTATGGGCGGAGTCTCACTCCTGCCACCTGTCTGCTATCCACATCCCGGGAGTGGAAAATTGGGAAGCGGATTTTCTGAGTCGTCAGACATTGCATCCGGGGGAGTGGGAACTCCATCCGGAAATCTTTGCCCAAGTCACTCAACTTTGGGGCATTCCAGACATGGATCTGATGGCCTCTCGTCAGAACTTCAAAGTTCCTTGCTACGGGTCCAGATCCAGGGATCCCAAGGCGGCTCTAGTGGATGCACTAGTAGCACCTTGGACCTTCTAACTAGCTTATGTGTTCCCGCCGTTTCCTCTCATCCCCAGGCTGGTAGCCAGGATCAATCAGGAGAGGGCGTCGGTGATCTTGATAGCTCCTGCGTGGCCACGCAGGACTTGGTATGCAGATCTGGTGAATATGTCATCGGCTCCACCTTGGAAGCTACCTTTGAGACGAGACCTTCTTGTTCAGGGTCCGTTCGAACATCCGAATCTGGTTTCACTCCAGCTGACTGCTTGGAGATTGAACGCTTGATTTTATCGAAGCGAGGTTTCTCAGATTCTGTTATCGATACTCTTGTTCAGGCCAGAAAGCCTGTAACTAGAAAGATTTACCACAAAATTTGGAAAGAATATATCTGTTGGTGTGAATCTAAAGGATTCCCTTGGGACAAGGTTAAGATTCCTAGGATTCTATCCTTCCTTCAAGAAGGATTGGAAAAAGGATTATCGGCAAGTTCCCTGAAGGGACAGATTTCTGCCTTGTCGGTGTTACTTCACAAAAAACTGGCAGCTGTGCCAGATGTTCAAGCCTTTGTTCAGGCTCTGGTTAGAATCAAGCCTGTTTACAAACCTTTGACTCCTCCTTGGAGTCTCAATTTAGTTCTTTCAGTTCTTCAGGGGGTTCCGTTTGAACCCTTACATTCCGTTGATATTAAGTTATTATCTTGGAAAGTTTTGTTTTTAGTTGCAATTTCTTCTGCTAGAAGAGTTTCAGAATTATCTGCTCTGCAGTGTTCTCCTCCTTATCTGGTGTTCCATGCAGATAAGGTGGTTTTACGTACTAAACCTGGTTTTCTTCCAAAAGTTGTTTCTAACAAAAACATTAACCAGGAGATTATCGTACCTTCTCTGTGTCCGAAACCAGTTTCAAAGAAGGAACGCTTGTTGCACAATTTGGATGTTGTTCGCGCTCTAAAATTCTATTTAGATGCTACAAAGGATTTTAGACAAACATCTTCCCTGTTTGTTGTTTATTCAGGTAAAAGGAGAGGTCAAAAAGCAACTTCTACCTCTCTCTCTTTTTGGATTAAAAGCATCATCAGATTGGCTTACGAGACTGCCGGACGGCAGCCTCCCGAAAGAATCACGGCTCATTCCACTAGGGCTGTGGCTTCCACATGGGCCTTCAAGAACGAGGCTTCTGTTGATCAGATATGTAGGGCAGCGACTTGGTCTTCACTGCACACTTTTACCAAATTTTACAAGTTTGATACTTTTGCTTCTTCTGAGGCTATTTTTGGGAGAAAGGTTTTGCAAGCTGTGGTGCCTTCCATTTAGGTGACCTGATTTGCTCCCTCCCTTCATCCGTGTCCTAAAGCTTTGGTATTGGTTCCCACAAGTAAGGATGACGCCGTGGACCGGACACACCTATGTTGGAGAAAACAGAATTTATGTTTACCTGATAAATTTCTTTCTCCAACGGTGTGTCCGGTCCACGGCCCGCCCTGGTTTTTTAATCAGGTCTGATAATTTATTTTCTTTAACTACAGTCACCACGGTACCATATGGTTTCTCCTATGCTATTATTCCTCCTTAACGTCGGTCGAATGACTGGGGTAGGCGGAGCCTAGGAGGGATCATGTGACCAGCTTTGCTGGGCTCTTTGCCATTTCCTGTTGGGGAAGAGAATATCCCACAAGTAAGGATGACGCCGTGGACCGGACACACCGTTGGAGAAAGAAATTTATCAGGTAAACATAAATTCTGTTTTTATGTCCATATCCATTGGTGATAGTGATTTTCACACTTCATATTTAATTTCCTAATATCTTGTTAGTAGCACTTGCTTGATATTTCAAAAGAAGGGGGGTGTTGCAAACTATAAGTGCTTGTGAAGTTGAAACCATTTCCCTGTTTCTATAATGTGAATGTGTCTTGGTTTAGGTGCTCTTAATGTGTGTTGGAATGGTCCTTGTTGTGTGAATGGTTGCTGGTGTTAGTCAGTTCTTTTAAACTATTCTTAGATTTCCACTACAAGTTCCTATTTCAGATTCCCTATCCTTGTTGTCATTTTCTGTTGTCAATCTCATACCCCCCTTGTTTACATTTTTCTTGTTATTTTGATGTTTATAAAAACACATAATAGTTGTTGTTCTCATTTATACCATTGGGGTGTACTGTGTTTAGTAAATATATCCATTTACTCTCTGCTTTTAATAGGGATTTCTCAAGGTCTCCCCCTCTAATTCCCAGTTTTATCTGTTCTATTCCCCAACATTGTAAGTTTCTACTGTCCGAATTATGTTTGTGCAGAAAGTGGAACGCCACACTTGTTATGGTTTTACCATCCTCCACATCTTTCTTAGCATTTCTGATATTTCTTAAATGCTCCATTAGTCTCACTCTCAGCATACGTGTGGTCATGCCCACATAATACAAGTGGCACGAGCATTGTAGTACATAGATCACCCCTTGTGTATTACAACTGATATAGTTGTTTATACAGTGAGTAAATCCAAATCTGTCGGTGATCGTACTCGTCTTCTTGATGTAATGACATGTAGAACAAGTACCACACTTGAAGGACCCAGGGGTAAATGATGTCATAGTTTTCTTCCTTGTATAGTGACTCCTAGTTAATAAGTCTTTCATGTTTCTTGATCGTCTATATCCTATCTCAGGTTTTTCTCCTAGCTGGGCTCTTAATATTGGATCAGAAGTTAAAACGTGCCAGTGTTTATTAATGACACTTTTGATTTGAGTCATTTGTGAAGAGTATGTTAAAATCAATCTCGTTTTGTTGTCCTGTTTTTTACACTTTTTTGTTAGTAGTTCTTTTCGATTAATTCTCATAGCCTTATTTTTTGCCTTTTTTATGCTTGTCTTACTGTATCCTCTTTTGATTAATCTTTCCTCCAGTTCTTTTGCTCGGATTTTGAATGTGCTCAGGTCTGTGCAGTTTCTTCTAGTTCTCAAAAATTCACCAGTCGGTAATCCCCGTATTGTTCCTGGTGCATGGGCACTTGTTTTATGCAACAAACTATTGGTTGCCGTTTTCTTCCTGAAGAGGTCAGTTGTTACTCTTCCATCTTCCTCTTTTTTGATTTTTAAATCAAGGAATGCAATTTCTGTTTGACTGGCTTCAGTGGTTAGCTTGATATTTAAATCATTTGAATTCAGTATGTTCAAGAATTCGAGTAAGATATCATATGGCCCTTCCCATATAAACAGGATATCATCTATAAATCTGAGCCATAGAGGTATATACTCTGTGTACTTCGAGTTATTCTCCGTGAATACGTATTCAGCCTCCCACCATCCCATAAACAGATTTGCATATGTGGGGGCACATGCTGTCCCCATCGCAGTTCCCCGAGTTTGTAAATAAAAATTATTGTCAAAGGTGAAGAAGTTGTATTGTAAGACAAATTTTAACAGGTTTATAACAAATTGATTGTGATTCTCATTCTCTTCAGATTTTTGGTTTAGAAAATATCTTACTGCATGAATTCCTTTGTCATGGTCAATAGAGGTGTATAACGCCTCTACGTCTGAAGTCACAAGCCATGTGTTTTTCTCAATGTGTACACGGTCTAGTTTTTGCAGAACCTCCATCGTATCCTGTACGTATGAAGGTAACTCATGAACAAAGGACCGTAATCTATAATCGATATACTGGCTCGCTTTTTCTGTAAGGCATCCTATGCCAGACAAGATTGGTCTTCCAGGAGGGCTTACTAAGTTTTTGTGAACTTTTGGGATGAGATATAGCGTGGCAACTTTTGGATTTGGTACATTCAGGAATGTTCTTTCTTTGGGTGTGATGACAGCGTTCTGATATGCTTTGTGGATCATAGAATTGTATATATGATGGTATCCAATAATTGGATTAAATAATAATTTTGAATAGCATCTTTTGTCATTCAGTTGCTTGTTGACTTCACGTAGATACATGTTCAATGGCCATATCACGATGTTGCCTCCTTTATCGGAGTTACGAATCACCACATCTTCCCAGCTTTGAATTTCCCTTAGTGCCATTCTTTCCTTATATGATAAGTTTTGCACCTTAGGGTCAAGTTTTAGTTCGGTAATTTCCTGACATACCAGGTTATTAAAGACCTGTATTTGAGCTGCATGAATGCTTTTGGGTACATAGGTAGATTTATTTTTTATTTTTGTTCTCCATCTGTGTTCAGATGGATTGGTATTTTCTTCCAATAGGTCTTCTAGATCTTTCAGGCTGTCTAATTCTTCTCTACTCCATCCTTCTATGGGGGGTTCATTATTAAAATGCTTTTTCAATGCTATTTTCCTCAAAAATAGCTGAATGTCCTTAATTATTTCAAATTTGTTGACATCCTGGGATGGGCAAAAGGATAAGCCCTTAGATAAAATGGAGATATGCTCTTTATTTAACGATCTTTCTGATAAGTTGATTACTCTCATTGCTTCGTCCCCATGTTGGAGAAGGGGCTCGGCGCTCTCTGGGGTCTCCTGGGTTCTCTCCAGTACTAACAAGATATTAGGAAATTAAATATGAAGTGTGAAAATCACTATCACCAATGGATATGGACATAAAATCAAGATATATAAGGGTATACAATAATTCTGGAGTTAGGATCAAAAATAGGGATCAGTTAAGGCAAGGATCCCAAGGAAGAACTAGAAAAAGAACAGAAAATCCTAAAATTGCAAACCTGAGTAGACAAACAAAGGAGCTATGCAAATAGGTACAAATATATGAAAAATTACACAAGTAAACAATTAGCAACAGAGATTTTCTTAAGGAATTATAAAACAAATAAAAGCAATTTCGAACTTCTTCAGAACTACACAATAAATTATGAAGTTTCCCCAATATATTCTTTTCAAAATCATCACGAATTTATAGAGCTTCAATTTCTTCTTTGAGTATAGAACTATAATATGACGTAGGTCAAAGCACAATGTAACTTAGAATTTAAGCTTTCATTTTTTCATCACTCAACACTTCCCTTTGAATGAAACACTTCTCCACACACCCTCAGTTTAAATCACACTTTCTATAGAAGCACGAAAGAATATCACTTGATAAAGTGAGCACCGCCACGTTTTTCACACAAACACCAAACATTGATATAAAATCATATCACGTTGACATAAAATCACATCACAGGATTGCATACATATGGTTTTAGAACCAAGTAATATGATTTAGAAAGCATATCATAAACTATACGTGACAAAATGTATTAACCACAAGCGAGAGCATTTGATTCCTATTTGCCCTAAACGCAAACCTCAACCCCAGTATATGTAGGAAAATCTCACCTTCCACTCAATCCCAATACTGTAATGTACATCATAAAAATAAAGCAGTAATATAATTAAATTTCAGATAATTGAATATAATAATCCACCTTAACAGTACGGATGAAAAAAAAAAAAAAAAAATGATGCCGAAAATCTCACTTTCCGCTCATTCTTGATACTGTAATGTACATCATGATAATATAGCAGTAACAGAGTTAAGCGTCAGGTAATTGGATATGATATAATAATCCACCTTAACAATACGGAGGAAAAATGATGTAGTCCTCCTTAAAAATCTCAAAAGTATTCACGGAACTAATCGAGTCCCGATTGGCTGTAACCATGACAACACAACCAATCAGAAAGCAGTAGGGGCGGGATATCCGGCTCAAATGCGTATAAATAGGTTGAACCACGGCGGCCCGCCGCCTTTGATAAAGCCTAAACAGGCGAAACGCGTCAGGGGGGTTGTGTGGGACAATGGGGTCCCTCAATTGTTATGTTTTTTAGAAAAACTCTAACCTAGCTAAGTGAACTAAGAAAATAATATTTAACAAATGGTTGACGATAATACCGGTAAATAGTGGAGAACTGTGAGGGGATATAGGAGCCTAGCATAAAGACTCAACCTGATAAACAATGTGCTGACGATTATGATAACATACAGCACAGTTTGTTACAGCGAATTGAAGCGAGCTAAAGATTTAATTATAGAAAGAAAGTATAAACATATAGCTCGCAGCTTCAATTCTATACAGAGATAGACAAACTGTGGATATAAAGAGTGACAAACTCGACTGAAATCACTTGATATAAACCAAACAGTAAAAATAAAAAAGAAACAAGTTCAATAATACTTTAAT
The DNA here is from genome assembly GCF_027579735.1 of Bombina bombina. Lineage (NCBI taxonomy): Eukaryota > Metazoa > Chordata > Amphibia > Anura > Bombinatoridae > Bombina > Bombina bombina. The sequence goes on along the minus strand of NC_069499.1, from coordinate 294,285,332 downwards.
ATATATGCCTATGGAAATACAGACAGCTGTATATATATTTTACAATTTAGTATGTAAGAAAAACGAATGAGGTGTGTATGAATTGAGTGCATGATACGTTGTAACTTAATATAGAATCACAGTTACAAGAGTAAGAACAGTATCGGTCCTTCTGTGGATACCAGAACAGATTACTTAATAATACTGTTCAAACTACATTTACAGCTTACCATTTTATCTTAACATTGAAATTAATTAAGAGTCAATCCGAAAAGAACATATTTGCCAAACAAAGAGATAGAATTGCATCGATCATATCAGACATTTCATAAATCCAGATGGATAGTTATCACAAAACAAGAAAATGAATGGTGCCCATATCTAATGAGCGCAAAAGATATTTAAATGCAAGTGCTTGAGGGGGCTCAAAAACAAAGTTAAGATAACAAATACAAAACGTATATGCAAAACACACGATCACATACAAGAACTATATGTACTGCCAATACGAGAACTGCAACTACTGAATGTAGGAGGAATAATAAATACACAAGATTAAGTGGTTCAAGCAATACAAATACAGGATTTATTAGTGCACACTAATGAGGGTATAGTAAACTCAGCAGCTGATGGTACGTGTGATTTAAAATCACAGGAGCCTATGACAAAATAATGACAGTTGTGACCACATAAGAATATAGAGGATAAGAGCGTATACTCCATAAAGCAACCACAACCTAGGTTGGATATAAGCTTTATTAATATTGAATCACAATCAGAAATATACCATTAATCAGCCATTGGCATATTCTACAGTCTAATAGTCCAGGAAGCATATTATATTATGTTTGGTAACAAGTGACGTCAGCCAGAATTATTTAAATAAAAGCACATATATCCACTCAACTATATTGACACCCTAGAGACCAGATAACATATCAATTTACTCTCCAGGTAAGGTGTGAATGAAGTAACATAATCACACTTACCAAGGTACAGAGCAACCCAGACCAATAGTACCATTCATACTGAGAGACTAGATAATAATAATGGTTTAAAGGCCAGACTGATTGATAATAGTACTCTCAAGATACAGCTACCAAGGTTAGACTACAATTTTAAATGTGTGTGTTTACCCATGTTTTAAATAAATAATAAAAGTTAAATTTTAAATTTTCTTTTTGCCCCTACCAATAAGTCTGGGCATAGAGTGCTATTAGTGCATTATTCTTTCAGGGATCCTCAATCCCATTTGTTTGCTAATGTGTGTGTAAATTAATGCTAGCACCACTTCTCACAGGAGAAACTTAATAGAGATACTGATACAAAGAGTATCCAAAGAAAAATCTGAATTGGTGAGAAGTTTGCCTTAATAGTGCCCTTGTTATTTTGTGTGGGTAGTATTTGTAACTTAGGTTAGGATTTATTTTACAGGTAATTTTGTAATTATTTTAACTAGGTAGCTATTAAATAGTTATTAACTATTTAATAGCTACTGTACCTAGTTAAAATAAATACAAAGTTGCCTGTAAAATAAATATAAATCCTAAAATAGCTACAATGTAACTATTAGTTATATTGTAGCTATATTAGGGTTTATTTTATAGGTAATTAGTTTTAAATAGGAATAATTTATTTAATGATAGTAAATTTAGTTTGTTTAATTTAAATTATATTTAAGTTAGGGGTGTGTTAGGGTTAGACTTAGGTTTAGGGGTTAATAACTTTATTATAGTAGTGGCGACATTGGGGGCGGGAGATTAGGGGTTAATAATTGTAGGTAGGTGGCGGCGATGTTAGGGAGGGCAGATTAGGGGTTAATAAAATGTATTATAGTGTTTGCGAGGCGGGAGTGCGGCGGTTTAGGGGTTAATACATTTATTATAGTGGCGGCGATGTCCGGTCGGCAGATTAGGGGTTAATAATTGTAGGTAGGTGGCGGTGACGTTGGGGGGGGCAGATTAGGGGTTAATAAATATAATATAGGTGTCGGCGATGTTATGGACAGCAGATTAGGGGTTCATAGGTATAATGTAGGTGGCGGCGATGTCCGGTCGGAAGATTAGGGGTTAAAAAAATTTATTATAGGATTTGCGATGTGGGGGGCCTCGGTTTAGGGGTTCATAGGTAGTTTATGGGTGTTAGTGTACTTTATAGCACAGTAGTTAAGAGCTTTATGTTCCGACGTTAGCCCATAAAACTCTTAACTACTGACTTTTTTTTGCGGTTGGAGTCTTGGCGGTAGAGGCTGTACCGCTCACTTCTTCCAAGACTCGCAATACCAGCGTTGGGCAAATCCCATAAAAAAGATAGCATACGCAATTGACGTAAGGGGAATTGCGGTAACCTTGAGTGGCGGAAAGAAAGTGAGCGGTAGACCCTTTCCTGCCTGACTCTAAATACCAGCAATTTTTTAATTTGTGAGAACATGGAAGTATAGTTTTCTCTATACAGGGCATTGACATTGTTCGTAAGATTTATCCCTAAATATTTAAGTGAGGTTTTAGCCCATGTGAATGCAAAATGTATTTCTAGGAGTTTTTTAGTATTTTTTGGAACGTGTATACTAATAGCTTCGCATTTACTTTTGTTAACTTTGTAACCTGATAAAAGTCCAAACCTATTCAGCTCGGAGTAAATCATTGGGAGGGAGAGTAATGGCTTAGTGACTGCGAGTATGTTTGTATTTTTTATTACATTTATTGATTTTGTTAAAAACTCTCCAACAATCTATTATTGTTTGCCTTTAAAGGGACAGGAAACCCATTTTTTTATTTCATGATTCAGAAAGAATAAAATTTTAAAAATGTTCCAATGTACTTCTCTTAACAAATGTGCTTCATTTACTTGTTATGCTTTGTGGAAGGAGCAGCAATACACTACTGGGAGCTAGCTGAGCACATTGGGGGAACCAATAAAAAAAGACATATATGGGCAGCCATCAATCACCATTGTTGCTCCTGGGCCTACCTAGGTATGATTTTCAACATAGGTTACCAAGAGAACAAAGCAAATTATCTGTATCATGAAAGAAAAATGTAGGGTTTTATGTCCCTTTAATATGTGCATCAAAGGGGACAATACAACCGCTATCAGAACATGCTGTAATGCATTATAGTGTTGTCTTATTGCACTATAGCTTACTTAGAGCTTTGTGTATAACTTCAGCAAAGGGCTTAAACAACACATAGCTAAAGTCAGCTCTGACACATTAATACATGTTGATCATTGAGCTGGGCACAAGTGTTAATTGGTGGCTACATATGCTTGCCCATGTTTAGCGTCAAGGGACACTCAAGTCAAAATTAAAACTTTCAAGATTCAGATAGAGATAACTTTCCACTTTACTTCCATTAACAAAATGTGCACAGTCTTTTTATATTTATACTGTTCTGAGTCACCAGCTCCTACTGAGCATGTGGAAGAATTCCCAGAATATACGTATATGCATTTGTGATTGGCTGATGGTTGTCACATGATACAAGAGGAGGGGAAATAATTTTGAAATTTGTCAGTAAAAAATCTACTACTCATTTGAGGTTCAGACTAGGTGCTATTGCATTGTCTTGCTATTATGCATTCATTGATTATGCAAATCTACTGTATTTACTGGTTATTTCAGGCCAGTACTACACATTGCTGGTCCGTAACTGAACTGAATTATGTGTTTAACGTCTTTGCACATAATAATTTGCATTTACAATATTATCAGCTGTTTATAGCCAGAGGTCCTAAGGGAAGTGTTTCTTCATCAGATATATACAGAGGCATATAATTAAATACAATATAATATAAACTTCAGACTTATCTGATAAACATAAAGCACATTTAGACCATGTTAAGTTACAGTCATTTAGGGGACAAAGATGCTCTGCAGAAGTAGAATGAATATACTCAGATACTTACTGTCACTGCATTCCTCTCCTGAGAGTCCAAATGAACATCTGTAGCAGAGAAAAGAAACACAAAGAAAGAGAAATTGTTTGCAATGTTATATACATAATGTGTTACTGCTGCTGTGCGTAGTTCTAACTTCCATAACTCCATAGGCAGTAAAGAAAACAACACAAGCCTTCATAATGTATTCAAATGGCATGAAAGCCCTTATTAAGCATCCATGATGCAGATAGAGCATGAAATATATATATAAAAAACTAACTTTACAATTTATTTGTGTTATAAAACTTAGCTCCGTTACATGAGAGCATATCTAGGTAGGCTCATGAGCATCCATGTGAGCACTATATGGCAAGTTGTCAATAGTGTTTATACATTTCTGCAAATGCCGATTCCATGAAGTGCTTAAGAAACATGCATGTTCCTGAAGCTACTTAGCTTTGTTCTCAACAAATACCAAGAGAGAGTAAAGTACATTTTGTAATAGAAGTTAACTGAAAAGTTGTTTTTTAAATTGCATTGTCTATCTTAATTATGAACGTTTAATGTTCATGTCCCTTTAATTTCAGAAGACAATACCTAAGGCATGAACAACATTCTGCAGTAGAAAAATCCTTACTTGCTGGATTCTGCCACTTGTCAATTTGAATATATTGACAACATAGGCACCTAGGTAATACCTGTATAATGGCTGTATTTATTACGTCTCCCAGGGCAGCCATATATAAGTAGACCCTGCTATTTAGCTAATAATGTCACATAAATTAAACTATAATATATAAAAGGTAAAACACAGATCATCCTGGTAGAAGCAATGATTGTCAGTCACATGCATTTTGTACTTGTATGTGTAATATACGTGCAGCTGTTAAGTGTTATTTGTAAGCGTATGTCATTTTGTGTGCCCTTATATGATGTGTATTGTATACTAATTTGTAATGTTTAAAAGTAACGTGTGTAATACTTTTATGTAATTTATTTATCTATGAGTAATGTATTTGCTTATTTGAATTGTAAATTCTGTACATATAACTTGCATGTGCAATGCATATACGTATACTGGTAAGTACTTAGAGATCTACCAGTAGACCTTTGGGCATGCCTAATCTATGCATTTCTGATGAGTAATAATTGTGCTTAGGAGTAAGTTGTATGCATTTGTACAGTTTACACTAGCAAGTGCCTTGTGTAATGTATCTACAGTTCTTGTAAGTAGCTTATGCACCTTTGTCTAACTTTTGAAAATGTCTCAGGCTAAATATTTGCAATAGATTGTTACTTACATTTTACAGGTATCAGAATCATTTTTGTATCCTGCTTGGCACTTACACACTGGGACACTAGTGGATAACTCCTGTACACAGTGCTTGCCTACACCAGTACAGCTGGGAGCACAGGCTAGAACACAATAGAGGGCAACAATTAATTCCACACAATTCTTTAACATGTTTAATGCAAATCTATCATGGTTTTATATTTCTGGCTCACTAACAGTGGTGGTTCCAGGGGATGCTGGGAGGGGAGGGGGGTAATATACAGGTCTCAAAGGTGTTAACAACCATATATATGAAAGCTAGATTATTTTTTGCTTGTCATTTGCTTTAGATAAATGGGAGTAAAAGAACAGAAAATAAATAGTAGATCATGATGACTTCCTTCCCACACAAACACCCTGGTACCACCTTCTAGTCTTAGCTTTTTGGCAAACTTTGCTTTCATTTTCACATTTTAAGGTCTAGGGGTATATTTATTATAGTGCGAGCGGACATGATATGCTGTCGGCCGCTAGCAGGGGGTGTCAATCAGCCTGATCGTATTCGATCGGGTTGATTTCTGTCCGCAGCCTCAGAGCAAGCGAACAAGTTATGGAGCAGCGGTCTTTAGACAAGGGGCTAAATCATGCTCACTATTTAGCTAAATCGTGCTCACTATTTAGCTAAATAGTGCGCACAATTTATAAATATTTATAATCATGCTATTCCACCTTAAAGGGACATTATACACTATATTTATCTTTGCATAAATGTTTTATAGATGATCCATTTATACAGTACACCTGGGAGTTTTTTTGTAACAATGTATAGTTTTGCTTATTTTTAAATTACATTGTGCTGGTTTTCAGACCCCTACCCAAGCCCCAAAGTGTCAGATGTATACATGCATTTACAGACCACTGCTGGCTCCTGTTTGCCTAATATGTCTTTTCATAAGCAAGGAAGGAGGGGGGGGGGAAGTATCTGCACCCAAACTCTTTCACTGGATGTTCCAGCTACTTTCATCAACAGTGCTAAATTTAGAGCTTTTAAGTAAGTTTTTAAAAGGTTTTATACTGGATTTTTAGATCAGTATTTGTGCATATTCTTCTTTATAGAAGTGTCTATTACATGCAGGTATATGGAAATTGGTTTCATTTAACCATGAATTCTTCTCCTTGCAGATCAGCCTAGTCATGTTTTGATGACCTATCTACAGGAGGAGGAGCTCCCGCTCACCAGCTACTAGTACTTTCAGTTCAGTTTAGTGTGTCAGTAGAGATGAGAAGTCTGATTCATCTTGATGAATCAGTTCATTTCGGACAGTTTGTTTAACTGAGCCAGTTCATGAACCAATTCAACAGTTCACTTGGGCACGTGATGCATGAGGGACGAGCCACAGATTCTTCCATTACAGATGCTCCACTGATCCGATTCCTGACTCCTGAGTCTCTGTCCGACTCATCTTGAAACACGATGCAGTATTACATCTTTTTCTTGTCTCATATCATATGGATAACCAGTCTTTTTTTGTATATGAAAAACCAAGTCAAATACATACAACATGGTGCATGGAACAGAGTATGCTGCATATATTGTGTGGGTTCCAACACAGTGCATAGAACAGAATATGCTGTGTTTTGTACTGTTGTATTTGCCTAATAGTTGAATATCTGACAAAAGACTGGTTATCCATAATCATACACAGGGAAGTGATACCCACTTTATTTAACTAATAGGTATTATAATAAATTTATATTAACACAATGGGGAATATTTATTAAGTGGAGTATGCTTCTGATTCCGCTTGAGCCTTTAGGCTCGCCAGAAATGTAAGTTAAGAAGCAGCGGTCTTAAGACCACTGCTCCTTAACTCGTCCGCCACCTTTGAGGTGGCGGACAGAGATTATCCCATTCCGATCCGGATGATTGAAACCCCCCTGCTAGCGGACGATTGGCCGCAAATGTTCAAGGGGCCTTATTGCACAGGCATTTCACTAGAAAGGCTTGTGCAATTTTAAATGCTGACAGCCTATGCTGTCGGCATTTAGCAATGTAGGGCGCACATGTTTGCCACAGCGAATCATGTCCGTCCGACAATTGTTAAATCGGTCTCAATAACTATTATCCCAGAGCTCCCCAGCAATATTTGGGGTTAATTTAGAGGCAGTTAGGGTTAGCAGGGGTCTTAGGGTTAAGTTATGGTGAGGAGTATTTATAGTAAGGGACAGTAACGGTTAATTTAAGGTGCAGTTAGGGGTAAAGGCAGGGGTCTATTGAGAACTACTATAAAACAGACCTACGGCGCTTACCAGCCCCACTGAATCAATGTCAATGAAATTAATTTAAAGTTCACGTTTGAACAAGATCCGTGTAAAATCAAATTTGATACTTGTATATACAGAAAGCCCACAGGAGGGAATACTATTCTAAATTATAGATCATGCCATTCGCCACATGTCCTTAGAGCCATACCAAAGGACCAATATATAAGAACCAAGAGAGTGTGTTCAAATCCCATGAGCTATAAAGAACAATGTGATATCCTGGATAGGAGATGAAAAGAACGAGGCTACCCGAGTAAACTCTTGCAACTAACAAGGGAGGAGGTAGCACACATCCCCCGTGACTCACTATTTGAGTACAGAAAGCAGAGACAGGCTAAATCTAAAATTCATACAGATAGTGTTGAAAAATTGGTCTTCAGTGCCGTTTACAGGCTTGAATATAATAAGATCTGTAAAATTATTAAAGAATGTTTACCTATTCTGACGACAGACTTGGTGTTAGAAAAGGTAGCAACAAATGGCTGCAAATTTGTGGCCAAAAAATAGAAAACTATAGGGAATATGGTACCCCCTTCCTAAAAAAGAATACTTGGCTTCCCCAAAGAATAGGTTTCTATAGGTGTAGATCGCGAATTTGTAAGACCTGTAATTATGTGACTGAAGGTGAATATTTCACCTCTACAGTCTCAAATAAGAGGTATCAAATCAGGCATAATCTAAATTGCAGCTTGAAGAATGTAATATACTTATTAACCTGTAGGGGGTGCCAAATACAGTACAGTACTACATTGGATGTATCAAATTGTTTTCGTTTAAGGAGTTGCTACAGACTTTCTACTACTTCTGTCTATTGAGAACTGCTGTGACCTGATATTTGAATCAGTGCACTGTTAACTGAGTTTCATTGCAAAGGAGTTAGTTAAATGGGACACTCAAGTCAAAATAACCTTTTATGATTCAGATAGAGCATGCAGTTTTAAGACACTTTCCAATATACTTCCATTATTAAATTGTGCACAGTCTTTTTATATTCACACTTTCTGGGGAACAAAATCCTACTGAGCATGTGCACAAGTTCACAGGGTATATGTATACCTGTCTGTGATTGGCTGATGTCTGTTACATGATACAGGGGGCTGGAATATGAGAGAAAAAAATAATTTGTCAGAAAAAAATCTACTGCTTATTTGAAATTCAGAGTAGGTGTTTTTGTGTTGTCTTTTTATTATGCACTTGTTAATTATGTATTTCTACTGCATTGTTCATTAACTGGACATCACTATGGGCTCAATTTATGAAACCCTTCTCCTCCCTATGACTCCAGGTTCTCACAAGAGACCGCTGCTTCCTTACCCTCTTCCACTCGTCCGACCAGGGAGATTGACAGCTCCTGCCCATGCGTGATTGGCTGTGTGTGGGTAGGTAGTGAGATTGCAGGCGAGCGCAAAATAGCATTTGTGTGCAATGTTAAATTCCGGCAGCAGATTGCTGCCCACCTGAGGAGAGCTGGGGCGGACAGGGGCGAATATGTACGCCTCTATCCACCCCTTGATTGATAAATCGAGCCCTATGTGTCAGTGAGTTTCGGCACAAACTGTTAAGTAACTGTGCACCTCAGCTTCAGTCACATGGATTTCTAAAAGCCCAATATTAGCATTATGTTATGTGACAAACAGTACATTTAGCATTGCAACATTTATCCTTTCACAATACAATGCTAAATAATCTGTAATTACCTTATATCTAAGGTTTTGCACCAATCCCCCTTATCTCAGAGGTGTGTGCACACTTGAATTTAGCCAATCAGTGATCACTCATGATTCAACAAGATTTATACACCTAGATTAAGAGTCTTGCGTTATCCTTAAAAAGGGGTCCCAACACTGCTTTTTTGAGGGGTCCCAGCGCTGCTTTTTAACGCCCGCTGGTATTACGAATAAGGCAGGTACAGGTGTACCGCTTACTTTTTTCCCACGATTTTAGCATACCGCAAATCCCCTTATGTCAATTGCGTATCCTATCTTTTCAATGGGATTTTCCTAACGCTGGTATTACAATTGCTTGAATAGTGAGCGGTACAGCCTCTCATGTCAAGACTCCTACCGCATTTAAAAGTCAGTAGTTAAGAGTTTTATGGGCTAACACCGTAACTAACCCCCCCCCCCCCCCCCCACACCGCAATCACTATAATAAAAATTTTAACCCCTAATCTGCCGACCGGACATCACCGCCACTTAATAAATATATTAACCCCTAAACTGCCGCACTCCCGCCTCGCAAACACTAGTTTCATTTTATTAACCCCTAATTTGCCGTCCCTAACATCGCCGACGCCGACCTACATTTATTAACCCCAAATCTACCGCCCCCAACGTCGCCACTACTATATTAAATGTATTTACCCCTAAATCTAAGTCTTACCCTAAACCTAGCCCCCCTAACTTAAAAATAATTTAAATACAATGAAATAAAATAACTACAAATAAATAAATTAATCACATTTAAAACTAAATACTTACCTATAAAATAAACCCTATGCTAGCTACAATATAACTAATAGTTACATTGTAGCTAGCTTAGGGTTTATTTTTTATTTTACAGGCAACTTTGTATTTATTTTAACTAGGTACTATAGTTATTAAATAGGTATTAACTATTTAATAACTACCTAGCTAAAATAAGTACAAAGTTACCTGTAAAATAAACCCTAACCTAAGTTTCAATTACACCTAACACTACACTATAATTAAATTAATTACCTAAACTAACTACAATTAATTACAATTAAATTAAATAAACTAAATTACGAGAAAAAAAACAATAAATTACAGAAAATAAAAAAGAAATTACAAATTTTTAAACTAATTACACCTAATCTAATCCCCTAATAAAATAAAAAAGCCCCCCAAAATAAAAAAATTTCCTTACCCTACACTAAATTACAAATAGCCCTTAAAAGGGCCTTTTGCAGGGTATTGCCCCAAAGTAATCAGCTCTTTTACCTGTAAAAAAAAAATACAATACCCCCCAACATTAAAACCCACCACCCACACACCCAACCCTACTCTAAAACCCACCCAATCCCCCCTTAATAAAACCAAACACTACCCCCTTGAAGATCACCCTACCTTGAGACGTCTTCACCCAGCCGGGCACAAGTGATCCTCCAGACGTTCCGAAGTCTTCATCCTATCCGGGCAGAAGAGGACATCCAGAGGGGCAGAAGTCTTCATCCAGGCGGCATCTTCTATCTTCTTCCATCAGGAGCGGGTCCATCTTGAAGACATCCGACGCGGAGCATCCTCATCCGACGGCGACTGAAGAATGAAGGTTCCTTTAAGTGATGTAATCCAAGATGGCGTCTCTTCATTTCCGATTGGGTGATAGAATCCTATCAGCCAATCGGAATTAAGGTAGGAAAAATCCTATTGGCTGATGCAATCAGCCAATAGAATTGAAGTTTAATCCTATTGGCTGATCCAATCAGCCAATATGATTGAGCTCGCATTCTATTGGCTGTTCCAATCAGCCAATAGAATGCAAGCTCAATTCTATTGGCTGATTGCAAAATTGTAATTTCTTTTCTATTTTCTGTAATTTAGTGTTTGTTTGTTTTTTGTAATTTAGTTTATTTAATTTAATTGTAATTAATTGTAGTTAGTTTAGGTAATTAATTTAATTATAGTGTATTGTTATGTGTAATTGTAACTTAGGTTAGGGTTTATTTTACAGGTAAATTTGTATTTATTTTAACTAGGAAGTTATTAAATAGTTAAAATAAATACAAAGTTGCCTGTAAAATAAAAATAAATCCTAAGATAGATACAATGTAACTATTAGTTATATTGTAGCTAGCTTAGGGTTTATTTTATAGGTAAGTATTTAGTTTTAAATAGGAATAATTTAGTTAATTGTAGTAAATTTATTTAGATTTTTTTAAATTATATTTAAGTTAGGGTGGTGTTAGGGTTAGGGTTAGACTTAGGTTTAGGGGTTAATAACTTTATTATAGTGGCAACGATGTTGGTGGCGGCAGATTAGGGGTTAATAAATTTAATATAGTAGCGGCGACTTTGGGGGGCAGATTAGGGGTTAATAAATAAAATGTAGGGTTCGGCGATGTTGGGGGCAACAGATTAGGGGTTCATAAGTATAATGTAGGTGGCGGCGGTGTACGGAGAGGAAGATTAGGGATTAATAATATAATGCAGGTGGCGACGATTTCGGGGTCGGCAGATTAGGGGTGTTTAGACTCGGGGTTCATGTTAGGGTGTTAGGTATTTTCCCATAGGAAACAATGGGGCTGCGTTAGGTGCTGAACGCTGCTTTTTTGCAGGTGTTAGGTTTGTTTTCAGCCGAATCTGCCCCATTGTTTCCTATGGGGAAATCGTGCACAAGCATGTTCAGCCAGCTTACCGCTACCGTAAGCAACGCTGGTATTGAGGTGAGATGTAGAGCTAAATTTTGCTCTCCGCTCACTTTTTAGAGGCTAACGCCGGGTTGAAAAAAACCTGTAATACCAGCGTTGTTTGTAGGTGAGCGGTGAGCTGGAACTGAGCGTTAGCAACGCACAGCTATACCGACAAAACTCGTAATCTAGCCGTTAGATTCTTGCACCTGGGCCTGTGGTTTCTAGTTACACCTCTGACTGGTTCTTTTCACTGAACTGTATGAATCAGTTCACCAGACTGAACTGATTCGTTTGAAACAGTTCACTTCTTGAGTCAGCATGTAATATGATCCTAGAGTGAGGTCTGCTTCTGCTATGCTATGCTAATGAATCACTGATTTAATAGTACACTGATTCAACAGCACAGCACTGGTGTAATATGATCCTAAAGTGGGTCATGTCTTATTCTGCTAACTCCTTTGCATTGCAATGAATCCTTCAGTTAAAGGGACAGTCTACAATATACCGTAATTTTTATTGGTTTAAAAGATAGATAATCCCTTTATTACCCATTCCCCAGTTTTGCATAAGCAACACAGTTATAGTAGTGTCCCTTACCATACATACTCCTCACCATAAATAAGGACCCCTGTTAACCATAACTGTCCCTAACTTAAAAGGACATTCCAGCCAATAATGAAATCCACATGGATGCATTTCAGTTTTGATTAGAAGCATTTTTGTATTATACACGTATTGTTTCTATACAAAGATGTATACTGTGTTTTTTATTTAAAGGAACACTAAACCCAAAATATTTATTTCATGATTCAGGTACGTATACAATTTTAAACAACAGTTCAATTTACTTCTATTATCTAATTTGCTTCATTCTTTAGATATCCTTTGTTGAAGAAATAGCAACGCACATGGGTGAGACAATCACAAGAGGTATCTATGTGCAGCCACCAATAAGCAGCTACTGAGCCTATCTAGATATGCTTTTCAGCAAAGGACATCAAAAGAATGAAGCAAATTAGATTATAGAAATAAATTAGAAAGTTGTTTAAAATGACAAGTTCTTTCTAAATCATTCACTAAAAAACGTGAGTTTCATGTCCCTTTATTGTAAATGTAATAAATTTTGTGTATGATCATGGATAAGTCTTTTGTTAGATATGCAAATGTTAGACAAATTCAACAGTACATAGAACAGAGTATGCCGCTTGTTGTGTGTATGTAGTATTTGCCTAAGATTTATATATCTAACAAAATACTGGTTAGGTTATCCATGTGGTCACTGGTCAGGACAGGAGCTGGCGTCCCTACAGAGTCCCCACCATGCTTGTGTCATTCATTGTCTAGCACTCCAGTCACTTGCTTCCAGATATTTCCACCCCTTTCTCTGCATAATTTTGCTACCAAAGAGAACTGTAATGCCTTGTGTTGTGTAGTCACGTTTGGAGATTGAATAAGGGGTTAAATAAATAAAAGATAATCAAAATATTTTTATTATATTCAGGATTCAGGAGTCAGACTGTCACGCAGTCAGTCAGTGACACAGGACTCATCGGATGATTCAGATCAGCGATCGGAGCGTCTGTAGACAAGAGAATCTTCGATTCTGCGGCTCTGCCTCTCACACGCGTCACATGTCCAATAGGTGAACTGATGAATCGGTTCATGAACCGGTTCAGTTAATCGAACCATCCAAAATTAACCGATTCATCTAGATGAACCGAACTTCACATCGCTATAACACATTGGCCCCTATTTATCAAGCCGTCAACTGTGCTGCATTCGCCGGCACCAATACGCTCGCCTGACATCGCCTAACATCGCTGCCGCGGACCTGAATACGTTCTCCATATTTAACAAAAAAGCTATCAAAAAGCTGTGCACCAAGTACGGGGCGGACTGTTGTTAACTAAACAGTCATCGATCCCGCTGCTCTTCGGCTTTTTCACAGCTTTATTTGTATACTGTCATTAAACACCGCCACTATACTAAACTGTTTAACCCCTATCCCGCCACTCCCGGACCCCGCTGCAACTCTAATAAACTTATTAACCCCTATCCCGCCACTCCCAGACCCCGCCGCAACTAAATAAACTTATTAACCCCTAAACCGCCGCTCCCGGAGCCCACCACAACTCTAATAACGTTATTAACCCCTAAACCGCTGCTCCCGGACCCCACCGCAACTCTAATAAACTTATTAACCCCTATCCCGCCTCTCCTGGACCCCACCGCAGCTAAATAAACTTATTAACCCCTAAACCGCCGCTCCCAGAGCCCACCACAACTCTAATAAAGTTATTAACCCCTAAACCGCCGCTCCCAGACCCCACCGCAACTCTAATAAACTTATTAACCCCTAAACCGCTGCTCCCGGACCCCACCGCAACTCTAATAAACTTATTAACCCCTATCCCGCCTCTCCTGGACCCCGCCGCAGCTAAATAAACTTATTAACCCCTAAACCACCGCTCCCGGAGCCCATCACAACTCTAATAAAGTTATTAACCCCTAAACTGCCGCTCCCGGACCCCACCGCAACTCTAATAAACTTATTAACCCCTATCCCGCTGCTCTCGGAGCCCACCGCCACCTACATTGTGTTCTTAACCCCTAATCTGCTGCCCCCTATACCGCCGCCACCTACATTATGTTATTAACCCCTATCCCTCCGCTCCCGGAGCCCACCGCAACTAAATCAAATTATTAACCCCTAAACCGCCAGCCCCCCACATCGCCATAAACTAAATTAACCTATTAACCCCTAAACCTAACAACCCGCTAACTTTATATTAAATATTAACTTATCCCTATCTTATAATCAATTTAAACTTACCTTTAAAATTAAATTAAACTATATTAAACTAATAATTAATCTACCCTAACTATTAAACTAAAATTGCATTAAACTATATTAAACTAATAATTAATCTACCCTATTATAATAAAATTACATGAAACTATATTAAATTAATAATTAATCTACCCTAACTATTAAACTAAAACTACATTAAACTACAAATTAAATTAACTATATTATATATTTAAACACCTAATCCTAGTTACAAAAAACTAACAACTAAGTTACAAAAAATAACAAACACTAAGTTACACAAAAAAATAAACACTAAGTTACAAAAAATAAAAAATAAATTATCAAAGATTTAAACTAATTACACCTAATCTAAGGGCCCTATGAAAATAAAAAAGCCCCCAAAAAAACCCTAGCCTACAATAAACTACAAATAGCCCTTAAAATGGCCTTTTGCTGGGCATTGCCCCAAAGAAATCAGCTCTTTTACCAGTAAAACCAACCACCCACATAATCAACCCCCCAAATAAAACCCTAACTAAAAAAACCTAAGCTCCCCATTGCCCTGAAAAGGGCATTTGGATGGGCATTGCCCTTAAAAGGGCATTTAGCTCTATTGCAGCCCAAACCCTAATCTAAAACTAAAACCCACCCAATACACCCTTAAAAAAAACCTAACACTAACCCCTGAAGATTCACTTACTGTTTTGAAGATCCAACATCCATCCTCCAAGAAGCCGGGAGAAGTCCTCATCGAAGCCGGGAGAAGTCTTCATCCAAGCAGCCGAAGTCTTCATCCAAGCCCGCAGAAGTCTTCACCCAGATGGCATCTTCTATCTTCATCCATCCGGCACGGAGCAGCTCCTTCTTCAAGACATTGTAACTTAGTAATTTTTTAGTGTAGATTTAAATTATTTGAGTAGGGTTAGGTGTTTAAATATTTAATATAGTTAATTTAATTGGCTATTCTAATCAGCCAATAGAATTACAGTAGCTCTTATTCTATTGGCTATTCAAATCAGCCAATAGAATTAAAGTAGCTCTCATCCGATTGGCTGATTTGAATTTGAAGGCTCAAATCAGCCAATAGGAATTCAAGGGATGCCATTGTTAATTGCGTACCTTGAATTCCTATCCAGTGTACGGCGGAGATCGTATGGAGAGGATCCTCCACGCTCCATGGCTCCGGTCTTCAGTTCCAGCATCACTGATCTTCAGTTCCAGCATCGCCGGTCTTCAGTTCCAGAGTGGACGGTCTTCAGCTCCTCCGCTCCGCGCTGGCTGGTTCCTGGAAGAAGAAGATGTCGCCGCTTGGAAGAAGACTTCTCCGTCTGGAACAGGACCTTCTCCGCCGGTCTTCAGGACAGGTAAGGACCACTTGGGGGTTAGACTTAGGTTTTTTTAAGGGGTGATCGGGTGGGTTTTAGAGTAGGGGTGTGTGGGTGGTGGGTTGTAATGGGGGGTGTTCTTTTATTTACAGGTAAAAGAGCTGATTACTTTTGTAATTTAGTTTAGGGTAGGGAAATTTTATTATTTTGGGGGGCTTTTTTATTTTATTAGGGGGCTTAGATTAGGTGTAATTAGCTTAAAATTCTTGTAATCTTTTCTTATTTTTTTGTAATTTAGTGTTTGTTTGTTTTTGTAATATAGTTTAGTGTATTTAATTGTATTTTAGTTGAGATAATTGTAGTTTATTTAATTAATTTATTGATAGGGTAGTGTTAGGTGTAATGGTAACTTAGGTTAGGTTTTATTATACAGGTAATTTGGTAATTATTTTAACTAGGTAGCTATTAAATAGTTATTAACTATTTAATAGCTATTGTACCTAGTTAAAATAAATACAAAGTTACCTGTAAAATAAAGATAAACCCTAAAATAGCTACAATGTAATTATTAATTGTAGCTATCTTAGGGTTTATTTTATAGGTAAGTATTTAGTTTTAAATAGGAATAATTTAGTAAATAATATTAATATTATTTAGATTTATTTCAATAATAATTAATTTAGGGGGTGTTAGGGTTAGTGGTTAATATATTTAATATAGGTGGCGGCGGTGTAGGGGGATTAGATTAGGGGTTAATATATTTAATGTAGCTGGCGGCGGTGTAGGGGGATCATATTAGGGGTTAATATATTTAAAATAGGTGCGGTGGTGTAGGTGGATTAGATTAGGGGTTAATAAATTTAATATAGGTGGCGGCGGTGTAGGGGGATTAGATTAGGGGTTAATATATTTAATGTAGCTGGCGGCGGTGTAGGGGGATCAGATTAGGGGGTAATACATATAATATAGGTGGCGGCGGTGTAGGGGGATCAGATTAGGGGGTAATACATATAATATAGGTGGCGGAGGGGTCCGGGAGCGGCGGTTTAAGGGTTAATACATTTATTGTTAGGAGTGAGAGGGGGGATTGCGGATAGAGGGGTATACGTGTCGGGCTATTTTTGGGAGGCGTGTTAGACAGTAACGGTAGATTTTATACTTTAGTCAGTTTTTTTATGCAGCGGCAGTTTCTAAAGTGCCATAAGTCACTGGCGACTCCAGAAATTTGTACTTTGCTGATTTCTGGACATCGCTAGTTAGTCCGACTTACGGCACTTTAGCAACTGTCGGCGCCGTATATGTGATAGGTCGATGTGCGAGGTGAAACTACGGGCGGCGCAGTTTTCCACGCTTGTGCCGAAATCTGCGCGGTATATCAGATTGCGCCCCTGTAGTGACATAAGCAGCGATCTGTGTCGGACTGAGACCGGCGGATCGTATGTTACGGCACAAAATTCTACTTTTTGCCGGTCTGTAGGCTTTGATAAATAAGGGGAATCAAGCTCGCCATAATTACGCTGCGGAATTCCAGCGTATTTGCGGTTGACGGCTTGCTAAATAGGGGCCATTGACTGAACTGAAACTGAAAGTGTAGCTGGTGAGCAAGCTGATCTATAAGTGGGAGAATTCATGCTTAAGGTGGAATAGCATGATTATAAATCGTGCTCAC
Organism: Bombina bombina; assembly: GCF_027579735.1. Taxonomy (NCBI): domain Eukaryota; kingdom Metazoa; phylum Chordata; class Amphibia; order Anura; family Bombinatoridae; genus Bombina; species Bombina bombina. The sequence goes on along the minus strand of NC_069499.1, from coordinate 294,267,698 downwards.
GATTCAGTAAAATGTGCTCACGATTTAGTAAAATGCGCTCACGATTTAGTAAAATTTGCTCATGATTTAGCAAAATGTGCACACGATTTAGCAAAATGTGTTCACTATTTAGCAAAATGTGCTCAAGATTTAGTAAAATGTGCTCACGATTTTGTAAAATGTGCTCACGATTTAGTAAAATGTGCTCACGATTTAGTAAAATTTGCTCATGATTTAGCAAAATGTGCACACGATTTAGCAAAATGTGTTCACTATTTAGCAAAATGTGCTCAAGATTTAGTAAAATGTGCTCACGATTTTGTAAAATGTGCGCACGATTTATAAAAAAAATCTTGTGTGACACTTCTGGGGCTCAGTAAAAAACAAACAAATAATAAAATATTAATTATTATGTTCCCAAAAACCTGTAGCTTTCTTATTGTAGAATTTTTTTTTTTTTAAATTTGTTCATTGGCATCCTCTAATTTAACCCCTTAATGACCGGACCATTTTTCAATTTTCTTACCCTTAATGACAATGGCTATTTTTACATTTCTGCAGTGTTTGTGTTTAGCTGTAATTTTCCTCTTACTCATTTGCTGTACCCACACTTATTATATTATATTATATATAATAAAGATACCATTATTTTCATCATATCTTATAATTTACTATAAAAAAAATATAAAATATGAGGAAAAAATTGAAAAAAACACACCTTTTCTTACTTTGACCCCCAAAATCTGTTACACATCTACAACCACCAAAAAACACCCATTCTAAATAGTTTCTAAATTTTGTCCCAAGTTTAGAAATACCCAATGTTTACATGTTCTTTGCTTTTTTTTTGCAATTTATAGGGCAATAAATACAAGTAGCACTTTGCTATTTCCAAACCACTTTTTTTTTTCAAACTTAGCGCTAGTTACATTGGAACACTGATATCTTTCAGGAATCCCTGAATATCTCTTGACATGTATATATTTTTTTTTAAATATTTTTTTATTGAGGTTGTCATAAGTTAACAGAGTAGACAAAAAAAATACAAGGTATTAACACATCCATGTAGTCAAGGGAATATACAATAAGCTAATGCTTTGTTTCAACAGTTACTGTATAATAATCAAAACCTGTAAGTCAATTATATTAATTACAGTATATCAAATAATAACAGGCTAGGTATTCTCAGTAGGGAGATGATGTAGATACCAATGGAACCTCATTTTCCTTTATGGTTGCAGAAGTGGAGTAACTGTTACATAGGCCACTCATGGGCCCGGTGAATAGGAAATGAAATAGAGAATGACAGTTACGTGGAGGCCACTCTTGGACCATGTGTTAATGTGTAAGGGGAAGTCAGCAGGCCAGAGCTGCTCTAAAATTGGGAGGGGGGGGGGGACGTGACCAGGGAGTTCGAAAGACAGGTATAAGCATACTCATGAGGATCACCAATAGAGAAATAGGCTGAAATCTGAGGCGATACACAAGGGAAATGTAGGCATGGGCTCATATTTTATATTTTTAGGTATAAGAGTGTGATGGCTTTTGCATGAACAGGTAAGGGTCTGTATATTTAAGTAGATGGAAGGGAAGTATCTATAATCCCAGAACAGAATACATAAAGCTGTGGCCTAGGTGAAGACCAATGGCAATGATTTTAGAAGGAAAGCACTCACTTCAGGAGGTAGTTTGTGGTGCTCAGGCTAAAATAACCAGACATAAATAGAATGTAATAAGTCATATCCTAGTTTACCTGGTAATGTGTTTTATTGCCATTTAACAGTAAGAATCTATGCTATTCTTGCTATATATATATATATATATATATATATATATATATATATATATATATATATATATATATATATATATATATATATATATATACACACATACACATACATACACACATATATATATATATATATATATATATATATATATATATATATATATATACACATATACATACACATATACACATATATATAGGGATGACACCTGCACGGTAGAACTGCTCATGAATGTATACAGTCCTAGAAAGCAGTAATGCAGAACTTACCTAAAGGGTTGTAAGCTAACGAAGCTGACATTTCAAGTGTAGACGTAATGACGCGTTGTGAAGGTGGTTATTGAGAGGAACTATAGGACTACATTATACTGGGAGTCATAATTGGTCTTGTGGCGCACACAGGATGCTGACAGAGGGAGTGCTGGTTGCTGAGTATGTATCCTACTAAACCCCTCAAATGAGAATTAGCAAGAGTATACGGAATTCTATCTAGTGTTCCTAAGAAAGGTTATTATAAATAGTAGCGTTAACTCCACTCCGGGCATATCGCTGGTTTTATCTTCTGGGAGGCTAAGTACAGATACGCGGGGGCCTAAAAGTAGACAGTGTGAATTGTTCTAAGGCTAGTAAGAGAGTAAGCTCTGGAGTATTGTGTATGCTGCTCAAGTAGTGCAAAGCAATGAAACACACATAAAAAATAACAGAAGATTAAAGATAAAATCTATACTCTTGACTACCCAATTGTATTTTATAACACTATCAGTGAATCATGACTCCTCTTGTGAAATATGCTAAGTATAACCGGTGAGGGTAGTACTAACTAAGCCTCCTTCACTAATACAATTGGTGTTAGGTTTAAACAGATGAAATAGGCTGACACAAAAATCTACAGTCTAGCAAGGTAAATTTTGAAAGTAGGAGCCACATTGTGTACCAAGTAACCACAGATCACCAAGGATCAAAATTGATCTAGTGGTATGTGTAAATCCCAACTCAAAGGGATAGGAATCTGTGGGCACAGGGCACACTAAAATCAGAGCATGAGACTCCACAATTGTATAGACATTTGTTTGCTCAGTGTATCAAGTTATTCTGTCTGGGTTCTCTAGCAGGAGTATTAAAGGTAATGGCACAATACATATTCACATTCATATTTTAACTGGGTACAGCATTAAAATTGTTTCATGAAGGCAAATAACCTTATGCAGGAATTTTTATGGTAAACAAAGGCTACGAGTTTAGTGAAAGCAGAATATTTATAGATATAAACCTTGGAAAATCCTTATGCCAGTTATAATAGGGGGAATTTAAAACAAGGCAGACTAAGAGACGGGTAGAAAATAAGGATAATGACCCTATGTAAACAAGATGAGGTCATCTAACGAATAAGGGGGGGGGGTCTAACAAAGAGCATAAAATGGGATATAGCCACAGGAATATTATTAGGGTATAGCCCTTTTAAAGTTAAAGTGGAAATAAACTTTGCAGCATCTAATCTCCCATCTGATGTCTGGAAAAAAAAAAACCCAAAAAAAACCCAAAAAAAACCCTGTGCACGCAAGTGAAAGCCACATAAAATGAGCTATAGTATAGCAGGTACCTCTATATCCTGAGTAGAATTTGTGCCTAAGGAAATATATATCTATTGAAACAAAGGGGTATATTCTGAAATCTAACCATAGATTAAATATATGGCATGCAAAAGCTATGACGTCTCCTTTATGCCTTTATGTGATCTCTATACAGGGAGATTTGATATGTGGCTAGAAGAAGTAAAAAAAACAAGAGCAGTGTATTAGGAGGAAGCACTGAAGTGGTTAACTTCAGCATATAACAGAGTTACTTTTCTGACGCAGTCTCAGCTTATAGAGAATGTAGTTGCCTAATAAAGCTCAGCAGATTCTCCCCTATCTAAAGAAATACTGTTGTCAGTAATCAAGCCCATGGTGTGCACAGCATATTAGGTTACAGAACAAAATGTTAGGGATTCATTATCTATCACACAAACAAACAATACAGAACTCATATGAACATATGGAAATATATAACTTGCAAATACTAACAGGGCAATAAAGGTTCATAGATAATATTTCTAACGAGGAACTATAAGTAGTTAACTAGATCCATGACTGAGGGGTAATCCCTGTAAGAAATGATCTTTTGTTGTCTCTAACCTCATCCAATACCCCTCCTTAGGAACGGAGCAAGTCCAGATGCACCCTCAGGAAAGGAAAAAGCCCACTCATACATAGCTCTCCTCAGATCTGAGACTTCATTATGCCCACAAATCAAGGGTTTTGTTCTGATATATGACCTGTGTGCCGCGAGGGTCTGCCTTGCTGGTCTTTCAGTGCTGCTCCGGTAGCCTTCTTGTCCCTTCTGAAAGTCTCTACTTGCATCATTAGTTGCGATATCTTTACTCACCAGGGGGCCGGCAGCAGCCCTCTGGCCTTCACCCGGCAAGAGATCTTCAGCGGATCCTCCCTCCTGTGTAATAGTATGAGGGGAGATCGTTCCGATAGGGATCACAAGTTTCCAGTTAGGTGAGATTATTTTGCATTCCGCTGTCATTGCGCAAGGAGACAAAGTGCTTCGACTACTGTCTAATACAGGGTCTACATGGAAACCCTCTGCTTGATGACCCGCCTGGTATATAACGGTAGCTGCTTCCACCGCCATCTTGCACGCACGGTTGCCTCGTGTATCAGACGTATCCCTGAGTATTTGTGTAAGTTCCTCAAATTCATTATGAAGCCGCTGTTCAAGGTTTTTAAGGAAGGCTTTGATTAGCAAACATTGATCCTCCTCCATGCTTGGTAGTTGTGCCTGAGTGCTCTGCTCTGGAGGGTGTTAGAAGTCCGCACGCTGGGCCTTTGTCAATAGCCTTTAGCAATCAAACAAAGTGTTTCAATGCAGTCAAAGCTCGTCAATTAGAAAGTATCAGTTGACTCAGCCAAATGTCCTGTATTCATATCTGTAATTTTTCAGAATATATGGCTGGAATAGTCATTGATATATATCAGATTAACTGCCGGAATCCTAGAGCTCTGAGTTTTTGCTACTGATCATGGCCGCCTCCCGGTCACGCCCCGACATGTATATATTTTTATTTAGAAGACAACCCAAAGTATTGATCTAGGCCCATTTTGGTATATTTCATGCCACCATTTCACCGCCAAATGCGATCAAATAAAAAAAATGTTGACTTTTTCACAAATTTTTTCACAAACTTTAGGTTTCTCGCTGAATTTATTTACAAAGAACTTGTGCAATTATGGCATAAATGGTTGTAAATACTTCTATGGGATCCCCTTTATTCAGAAATAGCAGAGATATATGGCTTTGGCGTTGCTTTTTGTTAATTAGAAGGCTGCTAAATGCCGCTGCACACCACACGTGTATTATGCCCAGCAGTGAAGGGGTAATTAGGGAGCTTGTAGGGAGCTTTTAGGTTTAATTTTAGCTTTAGTGTAGTAGACAACCCAAATTATTGATCTAGGCCCATTTTGGTATATTTCATGCCACCATTTCACCGCCAAATACGATCAAATTTTAAAAAAAAACTTACATTTTTCACAATTTTAGGTTTCTCACTGAAATTATTTACAAACAGCTTGTGCAATTATGGCACACATGGTTGTAAATGCTTCTCTGGGATCTCCTTTGTTCAGAAATAGCAGACATATATGGCTTTGGCGTTGCTTTTTGGTAATAATAAGGCCGTTAAATGCTGCTGCGCACCACACTTGTAAAATGCCCAGCAGTTAAGGGGTTAATTAGGTAGCTTGTAGGGTTAATTTTTAGCTTTAGTGTAGAGATCAGCCTTCCACCTGACACATCCCACCCTCTGATCCCCCCCTGACCCCCCTCAAACAGCACTCTTCCCTTCCCCACCTCACAATTGTCAGCGCCATCTTAAGTACTGGCAGAAAGTCTGCCAGTACTGAAATAAAAATAATTTATTATTTTTTTTAATTTTTTTTTCATACAGTCTGCAGTGATGGATCCCCCCTTACCCCACAACCTCCCTGATCCCCCATACATCTCTCTAACCCTCCCCCTCTACCTATTTGCTGCCATCTTGGGTACTGGCAGCTGTCTGCCAGTACCCATTTTGCCCCCAAAAATAGTTTTTTTTTACTTTTTTATATGAAAGATTTGTTTTCTGTAGTGTAGCTGGCCCCCCTAAATAATCTACATCCCTCCCCCTCCCAGATCCCTTACTAAACAATGCAGATCCCCCTGCATCTGCATCAGTCTTTTTTTTTTTTTTACTTGCGACCATATTTTTTTTTCCTATTCTTTATTTTTAACTTTCAACCCGCCCCCCTGCGCCCCCCCCCCCCCCCCCCCGCCGCAACCGCCGACAATGCCAGAACAGATCTGGATTCAACGGATAGGGAAAGTATATCCTACCCTCCACCCAGAAGCTGCTCCCAACCACCAACGAATGTTTGATCATTCTGGCCCTTTCTGCATCGGTGGGTAAAATAGGGGATTGCAGTGATGCCTCAATATTGAGGCATTACTACAATCCCTTGTAAACAGCTGGAAGTGATCATGATCGCTTCCAGCACTTCTAACAACAGAGGACATGCCCGGTACGTCAATTGTCGTTAAGGGGAGATTTTTCTATGACGTACCTGGTATGTCCTCTGTCATTAAGGGGTTAAAGGGACACTGAACCCAAATTATTTATTTCATGATTCAGATAGAGCATGTAATTTTAGGCAACTTTCTAATTTACTCCCATTATCAATTTTTCTTTGTTCACTTGCTATCTTTATTTAAAAAACAGGAATGTGATGCATAGGAGCAGGCCCATTTTTGGTTGAGAACCTGGGTTATGCTTGCTTATTGGTGGGTATAATTGGTGCTGAACCTAAAATGGGCTGGCTACTAAGATTTACATTCATGCTTTTAAAATAAAGATAGCAAGAGAATGAAGAAAATTTGATAATAGGAGTAAATTAGAAAGTTTATTAAAATTCCATGGTCTATCTGAATCATGAAAGAAAAAAAATTGAGTTCAGTGTCCCTTTAACTAGGACCACACACTATATGTATACACATATATATATATAGCATTATTTTTAATAATTTAAAATTTTTATCTGAGGCTATGTATACCAAGTTCTAAAATGATGCAAATGGATAACTCTAATGTGGTATAGCAGATCTGCCCTAATTCTCAAAATTGACAGCCAAAACTATATATATTTTTTAAAGTGGACAGCAAAAGTATTGTTCTAGGCCCATTTTGGTATATTTCATTACACCATCTGGCCATCAGATTTATGCAAAATATGATTATATAAAAAAAAAAGTACTTGTTTACAAATTGTTTGGCTTTCGAACTGAAATTATGTACACAAAACTTGTGCAGTCATAAGACAAATGTGTTCAAAAGCTTTTCTATGATCCCCTGTGTACAGAATTACTAGACATGCATGGGTTTGTCATTGGTTTTGGTAATTAGAAAGCTGCTAATTGCAGCTGTCCACTACAAATCTCAAAGAAGATTTTTTAGACATATTATGACAATGGGTTCAGGGTCCATTTCATATGGCCTGAATTCTCAAAATTGACCTCTAAAGCTAATGGTCACTTAGTGGTCACTGAATAATTACTTGTCATTCAGTGGTTGCTGAGTGATCACTGGTCATTCAGTCAGTGGTCATCAGTCACTAAGTTGTCACTTGGTGATCCCTGGTCACTCAGTGATCATCAGTTACTCAGGTGTCAAAGGTCACTCAGTGTTCACTGGTTACTCAGTCGCTTAGTGGTCACTGATCACTTAGTGGTTACTGGTCACTTGAGGGTCATTGTCAATTAGTGGTCACTCAATGGTCACTGGTTACTTAGTAGTCACTCAGGGGTCACTGGTCATAAGTGGTCGCCAGTCACCCAGTGGTCACTTTATGGTCAAAATTCACGTATGAGTCACCGGTCACCCAGTGGTCTACAGTCCCTCTATAATCAAAGGTCATCCATGGTGAACATCCTTCAGTGATCAAACAATCACAAGTCATTCTAATGGTCTCTGAAAATCACCAGCCTCAGTGGTCACTAAAAACCAGATCACTGCGTGGCCACCAGTCTCTATGGTATCACAGGTCAGTCAATAGTCTCTGGTCAGTGACCACTTCAGTCGTCACTCCACAGACATCTGAGTCACTTAGCAGTCATTCATCATTCATAAATATATCTGGGACTTAGGCTATGGTAGTGGTCACATAACCTTCAACCTACAGAGACTTAGGTCATGGTAGTGGTCATGCAGCCATCAACCCACTATAACTTTTACTACTAAGACAACACTTGTGCCCCCCGATAAGCTAAAGTGCTACGAGGCGGCAAAACATTCCAAGGGATTCTATCCTATTAACCTCTATACAGCCACATATCCACCACAAGTGCTATCCTGTTATCACCTATACTGCCACATACCCATCACAAGTACCTATCCTATTAAACCCTGTACCATTACATACACACTGCAAGTACCTATCCTATTAACCCCTATACCATCACATACCCACCTCAAGTACTATCCTGTTAACTCATATACCGCCACATACCCACCGCAAGTACCTATCCTATTAACCCGTATACCTCTACATACATACCGCAAGTACCCTACACTATTAACTCTAAACCACCACAAACCTCAACGCAAACTAACCCTACTCTACCTTTCACCTAACCCCCCTTCTAAACTAAACCCCTTAAGTTACATGGAAAAAAGTTACAATAAAATAAAATATCTAAGTTACAGAAAATAAAAAAATAAAATATCCAAAATAAAAAAACAAGCGATTATACCTAACACTAATTTACATGCCCCAGAAAAAACCCACCCAAAACAAAACAAAAAATAAACCCTAAAATAAAATCCCTAAATAAATTACAGGGCATTACTCTATAGATAATTCAGGTATTTTACAAATAAAATAACTACAAAACCCCCTCTACAATACAAGTAATGCCCCCCAAATAATAACATCTACATAAAATAAAACTATCCAATTTAAAATAAAAAAGACTATTCAAATAAAAAAACACCCTAAAAAAGCCCTAACTAGCCCCAAAGGTTGTACTCACCAATTGAAAATCAGGCTTCACAATTTTCTTCTTCCCTGCTGGGGCCCTATTAATTCACAATTTTCTTCTTCCCCGCCAGGGCCCTATTCATCCCGGCCCATCTATATAAAGGGGTTCTGCGCTTTTGGAAATTCATTGAGTGTGCTGGTGACTGCTCGCTCTAAGTAGCGAGTCGAAGATAAGAGGATCCCCTGCTCTCTGCTCGATCGGCACCCCCTTATAAGATGCGCCAGAACAGGTTGGCTGCCAGCATTTTAGCTCATCTCTGTGACACATCCTTTAAGCATTGATTATAATTTTAGCAACATAGCTTCTATAATTATAATGGGTAGGTTTACTATTTAGTATAGTTTATTATAGTAAGGTATTTTTCTGACAGTAGGCAGTATGTGGGAGCTGTGGCAAAACAGAGGAGTGTAGGTTATACATTAAGTGTAGGTGGTATTAGGGACTTAGCTAGGCATTAGCTAGGCATAGGTTAGACGTGACGTAGGTGTAGGTGGGATGTAGCAAGGTAAAGCAGGGGGAGTGCAGGTCAGATGTGATGTAGTTATAGGCATTGAAGGAGAGGAGAGCAGGGTGTGCTAATGGGAGTAGGCTGCACTTTGATTCGGACACATCAACACCCGTGCAATATGTTTGAATCAGCAAAGTGCAGATTGCGAAGAGGGTAGCGACCATGTTTGTCTCACCAGCTATGAGCTAGTAAGACTTCATAACCTGAGGTAGTTAGAATGGGTGTAGTAAAACTTAGGTACCGCAGGCAATATTTGGAGTGTGCCTACACTGAAACTATTTTTAGTTTCAGCAAGTGCACTGTCTGCGGCGTGAAGGCCCACTTCAAATAGGGCCCCCCAGCTGCAGCAAAATGCCAACGAGAGGCGATGCAGGTGGTGATGTCACGCTCCCATTGACTACTACAGGAGAGACATCACCGCTCACCAACACTGCTCAACCTCTCCCCTTTTCTTTGATCTGGGCTGCATCTAGGCACACTGCTGAATAGCATTGACAGTCTGTTGAATCCAACTAGTGAGCATTTCAAGATTGGACACCATATGTAACCCCGATCATGATGTCATCAGTGGGCAGAGCTTGGCAGCCATTTCAAAGTGGCCAGAAGCAATATTCATTTTAAAATAACCTTTTTACTGTTTCTGCTGTATGATATAGAAAGGGGTGCAGGAGGCTATGTGCAGCTTAATGTTAGGTAAGACTTTTTAAGATGATGAAAGTATAGACTGTCCCTTTAAGTGACTAAAGTAATAAGGTACTATTTCTTGGAGGGGGTTAAGTTCTAAAGTGATTTGCATAAATTTGAATATGCAAATAAAAAGTCCCAGAGATTCTTTGCAGGTAATACAGTTTTATTTAAAAGGGACACTGAACCCAATTTTTTTTTTTCTTTCGTGATTTAGATAGAGCGGACAATTTTAAGCAACTTTCTAATTTACTCCTATTATCAATTTTTCTTCGTTCTCTTGCTATCTTTATTTGAAAAAGAAGACATCTAAACTTTTTTTTGGGTTCAGGACTCTGGACAGCAGTTTTTGATTGGTGGATGAATTTATCCACCAATCTGCAAGGACAACCTAGGTTGTTCACCAAAAATGGGCCAGCATCTAAACCAAGAGAATGAAGAAAAATTGATAATATGAGTAAATTAGAAAGTTGCTTAAAATGTCATGTTCTATCTGAATCATGAAAGAAGTAGGTTCAGTGTCCCTTTAACAGGGTCTTTTATGCCTATTTGGCCAAATATGCAGATATGGAAGCTGAGTATCATCAATATATTTTATGGATCATATGAGGTATCAAGAACATTGGGGAGCTACAACATAAATAAGGGAAAGAAATATCTAGTACCAGCTATACTTGTATTTTAGATCCTAGATCTCCATTCCATTGTAACTAGTATCGGCTATTGAGCGCATGAATGTGTATTAGTCTCTGCACCCTGGCTTGATGAGCCTGGTATAATGAAGTACCATATGGGTTGGTTAGCCCTGCACAGCGGCATTGTTTCATTGAGAAGATATTGGAGGCAATGAGGCCCATTTATCAAGCTCCGAATAGAGCTTGAGGGCCCGGTCTAAAGACTGCTGCTCCATAACCCTGTCTGCCTGCTCTGAGCAGGCAGACAAAGATCGCCACAATTCAACCCAATCGAGTACGATCAGGTTGACACCCCCTGCTGGCGGACAATTGGCCGCGAATCTGCAGGGGGCGGCGTTGCACCAACAGCTCACAAGAGCTGCTGGTGCAATGCTGAATACGGAGAGTGTATTGCTCTCTGCATTCAGCGAGGTCTGTTGGACCTGATCCACACTGTCAAATCAGGTCCGACAGACCTTTAATAAATAGGCCTCAATGTGTTTGTAAAGGAGCTGATTATGTGGTTTAGGTGGCTCTTTATACAGTGGTATTTCTTTAAATCAAGTGGACAGTTTTGTAATTTGTAGACACACTGCTTCCCCCTCCTTCACTTTTCCAAAATCATAGTTAGTGCTGGGCCATAAATTGTGGTTTGATTAAACCTTGGCATAGTGGTATCATTTAGGAGTAGATTAATTTAGTATAATGAAACTTCAGCTAAAGGGTAAACTAGACATAATGATAAAAGTGAGGTAGATGTTATATGGTAAAGAAGGTGGTTTTGGTTAGGAAGACTAAATGTTAAGGAAAGGAGGAGGGAAGGAAGCTTGACATGAAGCTTGTGTCTAGATAATTCAGCAACCTTTAAGCTTAAATTAAATGTATATAAAGATACACAATCCCAATTGGAAGGTTTATAAATATAAGGATTTTTCTTACCTCTGCAGGAGGTATAGGTCTCTGTATAAGCAAATAGTCCCTCCTTGCATGTACACAAAGGGGGATGCGCATTGTCTGTGATTTTGCATGTTGTTGTCGCTGTATCACAGTAAAAACCATCACACACGCTCTTACCTGTTGATGAGACAAAATTAATTATTTCCTTTTGAAAACATATTTAATGTACTGGACTGAAATCTCTTAAGTCTCTATTTCCCTGTTCTGTCTTAAGTACAATGAAAGGAAAAACAATTTTCAGGGGCATATCAGCAGAGATATTTTACATAACTTTTAAGGGAGAAAATCCAATAGAGGGCTAGATTACGAGTGGGTCGTTATTTATCGCTCGCTCGCTAACTCTGCATGTTTTAGAAAATGAAAGTAGAAAGTTTTTGCTTGCGTGCTAACCCGACACAAGCAGAAAACCGAAGTTACAATATTGCAACCACATTAACGTATTCCCCCGTAGACATTAACGGAGCACAAAAAGTGGGGAAAAAACACCCTACTCGCGTGCAAACCCGATCGCATTTTATCAAGTGTACTAACCTGACATGAAACTATAAATATTTCCCTTTTATAATGTTCTTCACATAAAATATGTTCTATTTATTCATAAATAAATATTTCTACATATATCTGATGTTTTGCTAAAATATATATTTATACATATATACCGTACTTATACACGTGATTATATATACAGTATATGTATAAATATATACAGATATATACAGTATATAAGAATAACAGATATATATATATATATATAGGAATATCTATTTATAACTACTTAGAACATATTCCCCTATGTGAGGAACATTGGAATGTAAAATATTTAAATACATTTTAATATGTAAATACATAGTTAATGTATTAAATATGCATTTGTGTGTTTATATGTGTGTATATGTCTGTAAATACAAATATTCACATATAAATACATAAATACAAATGTGTACACACACACATATATACATTTGGCTACTATTTGACAGCTGTCAAGTTAGAAACAATATGACTGCCTTCTATTGGCTAGTAATCTGAGAGTTGCTATTGCGGATGCTATGGTGGTAACCACCGTGGGAGCTTTAATTGACACACACCTTTAAGCTGCAAGATTATCATGAATAAACTACCTGGTATTCATTATAAGATATGAATGCTTTGTACTACTGCAGGACATGCACAGTTGTTCCTGATCTATTGTAATATTTTTGTACAGTTTTTTTATGTTTTCGCAGCCGTAATCTAACCGGGAGATCGCTTTTAAATGGTGGCTGGTGTTTGGGGTAAGTTTGTCTATCTTTATTTGCTGTATGTCTGAGGAAGGGGCTAACCCCCAAAACATTTTGGCATTAAAATTCTGAACAAAGACCCGATGAGTGCACTTCATTTCTGACTGTACAGTATATATATATATATATATATATATAATTTTTTTTTCCAACACGAATGCACTCACAGGACTACTGGATTTGCACAAAACAAAGCCAAAATTTAATGGAACGTTATCAGTAAATTTTAGCTTTGTTTTGTGCATGTCCCGTGAGTGCATTCGCTTTTGGAAATATTACATTGCATCCTTGCACCCAGGCAGCTGGCATCTGATGGATTGGTCTGTAGACTGGACTATTATATATAAATATATATATATATATATATATATATATATATATATATACTATTATATATATATATATATACATATATATATATATATATATATATATATATATATATATATATATATATACACACACACACACACACAGTATATACATACAGTATATACACACACACACACATACATATACATTTTCAGGCATGTATATGTATGTATTTCTATGTTAAAGCCCTTTGCAGTCCTTTTTTTTACAAAGGCAAAGTCACAAGGAGGGGCAGGCATATTGAAATCAATCAAAACGTACAAAAAATGCGAGGCAAAGGGACAGGTAAAAAATTAAGAACAACAATTTATTGATATAGGGTAAAAATCTATGAGGAAGACGTAAGCTGAAACGCGTAAGACCTCTGCTACACCGGTTCTTTGTACTATATTTTTACATTTACAATATGACTGTTTGGATTTTTACCCTATATCAATAAATTGTTGTTCTTAATTTTTACCTGTCCCTTTGCCTCGCCTTTTTTGTACGTTTTGACTGGATTCTTAGGAATCATTTGGGATTCCCAGGCGGTTTGCAGTGGACAGGCGTGAGAGAAGGAGTAGCAGGTAAGCTGAGCATAGATATGCTGCAGATGCTGCAACCCGGCTAACAGAGAATTTCACACACAGAGGAGCAGTGATTGAAGTCTGAGTAAGTTGTTTCACTCCTTTATACTACATTGTGTACCAGCGTGGGGTTTGTTCCAGTGTATCCAGCAAGCCATTAAAACTTATGGCCAGCATTAGATAGCTGAACTGGTTTCTAGCTTTGGGATATTGAACAGCGTGCTTTTATTTACTGACAGCTACTAGCACTGAGCGCTGCATAGGGGAACACCTTTGTTTCTACATATTGAAAACAAGTTGCACCAGACCCTTCTGAAATCTATCTAGGAAGGAGGTCTGAAAGTGTTGCCTGTTGATAGCCGCTGGGACCCCAGAGTGACAGACATTTATTTCCTTTTTATTTTGCAAGGACTTTGCTTTTTAAAGAATCTTTGCTTTTAATACGTTTGTATTTTTGTTATTAAATATTGGAGCCCCTACAACCAATACAGTCTTGGATTCATTTGTACTGAGCACATCACCTAGAGCTATAGTAGCTTAAAATCATGCTAGTAGTTTTCCTATTGTGCTTAAAGGATATTCTCATATGGTTTAACACTATGAAAGTTTCTCTCCATTTTCTTTGAGGTACGAAAAAGATCACCTTATGAATTTTATCCCATGACCTTACAGTGCACAGTGTTGTATGGTATCATTTCCTTCTTTTTTCACTCTTATTGTTTGATTATACACACTGTTATTATTTTACTATATACTGTTTTTCTTTTTTTATTCCTGACACCTCATATCTTTGATCCCTTATAACTTTTTTATGCACATTTTTTTTAAAATAATTTTTATTAGATGTGTTATTATGAGTGCAACTGTAATTTTTTTTGTATTTTTGATGTATTTTGAGCAACATTTTATTTAAGTGTAACAGTTAACCAGAGCTCTGAGGTCGCGCTAACCCAACACGTGTAAAATTAATTTGTGCTCGAGCAAACGCATTTACTTTTAACTTCTAATACATGTGCTACTTCCTACACGTGCAAACACCCATGATAAACCTGATATTGCTTGTGCGCAACAGTTAGCACGCCACTCGTAATCTGGCCCTTTGTCAGTGAAAAAAGACTGAGAAACATCAGCACAGGTGAAACAACCCATTACTTACTTTTATAAGTTCCAAAATTGTTATTGTTCTTTTCATATTGAGAAATGATGTCAGTTACTTTTCCTGCAGTTACTGAACTCGATGCAAATATATGAACTACACTGACTTCCACGTCTACTTCATCTCGAATGTCCTCCCCACTGAAAAATATAATATTAAATTATAACATATTTGCAAAGCGCCTACCTCAGGGATGTGTATTTTTGGTCTTCATCCCTCACTTGTTATTCCTCATAATATCTCCTAACCTCCCCTCAACCCTCCACCTTCCCTCAAATATATGTAACAGCTTTCCATGTTTAAAGGGACATCATGTTCAAAACTGAAATGTTCATTAGTGCATTTTAATGTTACATAGAGACTTATTGCAATATATGCTTCTAGTAAATGTTATTACTATTTCAGCTGCATGCACGTAAATGCTGCACATGCCCAGTGCACCAGCATTCAAAGACCTCTTCTACCCAGTTTGTTGTGATTTTGTATTACACAAATTAAGTAATTACTGACATGATTCCAACCACCTCCAGCTCTCTGACCAGAAGTGGGGGTCCATTTATCATTGTGCAGATGGACATGATCCGCTATAGCGAACCATGTCCGCCGCACATTGAAAAAATGCTGACAGCATACGCTGTCGGTATTTATCATTGCACCAGCAGTTCTTGTGAACTGCAAGTGCAATACAGTCACCTGCAGATTCGCGGCCAATCGGCCGCTAGCAGGGTGTGTCAATCAACCAGATCGTATTCGATCGGGTTGATTTCTGTCCGCTGCCTCAGAGCAGGCGAAAGGGTCGGCTCTAAGGGGGGGCATTGGGGGGCATTGCCCCCCCCCAAATGGAAGGCTGTGCCCCCCAGGGCAAAAGAAGTGATTTTTTTTTTACATTTTAAAAGTGACCGAACGTCCAGGGTCCCAAATGTTGCATCAACCATTTGCAGCCACTGGACCCTGGAGATCCGCCACTGGAGGGCCCAGCTAATCTCTTTACTCTCCTCTATTTACAACCAGATAACAAATAAAGTTGCATTTCCCTGCTGGTGCTCTCACAGTTAACCTAGGGCTTGCAATGCCCCTCCTCCTGCTAGCCCACTTACTATGGAGCTGAAGTGAGATGATTACATCATCAGACCTCTGCAGGAAGTGCTGGGAGAAGCTAACAGTCAGTGAGAGGGAAGGCAGAAGTAATTTTGTGAATGTGTGTGTGAGAGTAGTATCCCTTCCCTATTGTGCTTTATATCCTGGCAGCCACAGATAAAGAAGCAAATTGGGAATTCCTTGGTTTCCCCACTGCAGGTCACACAAAACAAGTTTGCATTGGGCCTGCTTTATCTGCAGTGATCAGTGTAAAATGTGTGTCAGATTATAGGTGCTCAAATACACACACTTCAAATGTAGCTGTGGGACAATGAAGGAAATAGCCTTATGTTTATTATTTACATGTTTCAAAACATCTCCTATTTGTCCCCAAGGTTGTTTATATATATATATATATACACACACACACACACATACATACATACACACAATACATACACTGTGTGTATAAATATATATACATATATACCGTGTGTATGTGTGTATATATATATATATATATATATATATATATATATATATATACACTTAGTGTGTGTGTATATATATATATATTGCTGGTAAATATCATTAATAATATCTGTACAAGTAATGTACTGCTTGGCACTCAAACTTATTGTCACGTAAAAGCTTATTTGATCATTAGTAGGGTCATTGGTAGAGCTACACATGCAAACAGTGTCCACTGGCTGTGTCATATGTGGGAGACATTCCTGAGATATGACAAATGTAACCCCTGCACTGCCATAAATCTGGTAAATGTAACTGCTGCGGCACTGCCAGACATCCTATAAATGTAACCCCTATACTCCTTGAGATATGACAAATGTAACCGCTGCACTTCCAGAAATATAAACAAATCTAACTCCTGCACAGCCAGAGATCTAATAAATGTAACCCCTGGACTGCCACAGTAGGTCTGCTCTTATTTTGACTCTCATACATGCTTTTTAAATGCGTGTCCCCTCGTGAAAAAAAAATGCCCCCCCATTTCATTCGTTCTGGAGCCGACCCTGGCAGGCGGACAGGTTATGGAGCAGCGGTCTTTAGACTGCTGCTTCATAACTTGTGTTTCTGACGAGCCTAAAGGCTCACCAGAAACAAGGGCATCAAGCTCTATTCGGAGCTTGATAAATAGACCCCGTGGTGTTTAAATTAAGTTGCACTGAGCATGCATAACATATGTGCACATATCTCTAAAACAGTGATAACTTTTACTAGAACCCTTTTTACTTATAACAATATACTGCAAAATGTATTCTATTCAAAACCGAAATACACTCATGCACATTTCACACATTTCAGTTTAGACCAACAGGATCATATGAATAAAAAATCAGTTCAGTGAATGAGTTCAGTAAAAAACAAAACAAAAACTCTTGCAACCTAGCTAGAAAACTTGTATTGCAGTAAGATGTGTATTCATTTTTTTAAAATTAACTCAAATATTAATATATTTTGTTAATAATTAACAATACAACAACAAAATAAAAAAATAAATAAAAGGGCAAGATATTTTAATCAGCTTTATCCTGGGTAAGCCAACCTGTGAATGCAATAATAATAAAAATATTTTTATTTTGTTATTACATAAATATATTTTAGTTGCTCTTGTTTATTTTCATACATTTTAATTATGTACATTTATTATTGATGCTATGTGAATTAATTTCAAAACCAAATTATATTAATTTAGTAGTTGTAAAATAAATTGTAGCCCAATCTGCATTTCTGTCTAAGGAGTTAATCACAATTTTGCACTTGTTTTCTGATAGCATTTACTGATCGTTGGCCCGATATTGTCGGTGTGTTTTCCCCCGAGTTATCTCAATCCTAAAATGCTTCTGCTATTAATACCCCTCAAACTGGATATTGTTACCTCCCAAAAACAGATTTTGCAATCCAGTAATCAAAAGTGCACAATTAATGACAAACCAAAATGGTGATTTTTGGGGGTTTAACAATTGCGTCACAGGCTGAAGGGCCTGTATGGTGACTGATTTCTTTTTCATAATGTGAAGTGATGCTAGTAGCTGACGTGTGCCCTGAAACCAAACAGATATGTGTATACTGTATGAGTTTTTATTAGTGATTTGAACAGGGTCATTATCAGTATAGTGAAAATGTGTTTGTTAGGTTATTGATTTTGCTAAACTTTTTTAGTGTAAAAGTACTGATGATTCATTTTTAAACTTTAATTGAACAAGCAGGTTGTCATGAGATGCAGGACACAGCATAGAAGGTACAATGTTATTTTATTGCAGAGCATAGAAGTATACAGCTTGCACAACACTAACTTAGTAACTGTGACATAGACAATTACGGCTATAAGACACGCCCCCATCCGGTGACGTCACTTCCCACTCTCATCACATCTTTGGATGCCAGAACTGAATCCACATACACTTTCATATCTGATTCCGTTGAAGATTCTTTAGCAGCAGCCAGCGGGAGCCTGGAAAAGTGTATCTGCCACTACCAGTTGTTTCCCCGGCACATGTCATCTAGTCATGTAAAAAAGGGGTCAATTCTAGTTCGGCATTTATGTAGTCAGGGGTGAGGGTACCCATATCAAATTTTAGGCTTGCTTCATGGTATAACAGTTTCTTTTCATAATTCCCACCCCCTTCTGTTTTTCCTAATTTTTCCAATCCCCCAATATTTCATGTCTATGGCCTCCTGATTATGTACTTCATTAAAGTGTTTTGAGAGCAGATGTCCCTCAAATCCATTCTTAATATTACATATATGTTCCCTTATCGTGTCCCTCAATATTCTTTGAGTCTGACCTAAGTACTGTTTCTGACATGGGCACTGTATAACATACACAGTACCCTTGTCAGAACACCTTATGGTTTCATTTATTAGGAACTTCTTATTCTTAGTTGTAATGACTTTTTATTTTACTACTGAATTTACAAGCCACACAGGTCCCTATTTATTAGATTGTTACCTTTCTTAAACTCACTTAGGGCTAATATGTTTTTTAGATTATTTGCTTTTCTGTAAATAATTTCTGGGTGTCTTTTGACATGGTCACCAAGGATATGATCCTATTTTATTAGATACCAATGTCTATTTAACATTTTCTTTATGTACTTATATTGTTTGTTATATTTTGTGACATTACATTACACCATCTAACTTTTTGTAACTCATTCAAAAAATGTGTCAAGTCTCTTACACCTAGATTACAAGTTTTGCGCTTTACATGGTGCGAAACTAACGCAACAAAAAGTTGCGTTTTTTCACCCTCCATAGCGCTGTCATTACAAGTTTTTAAAAAGCTGCCTTGTGCGTGCGATATGGTTGTGATGAGCTCCATACCGCACAAAATCCAAGGGCTGAGAACCCGTGCTTGTGCACGCTTTCCCCATAGACATCAATGGGGAGAGCGTGTTAGAAAAAAACACCTGAAGCACGGAATGGCGATCACCGTAACGCAACCCAATTGATGTCTATGGGGGAAAAAACAGTTAAGTTTAAACCTAACACCCTGACATAAACCACACGTCTAAACACCCGTAATCTGCTGCCCCCGACATCGCTGACACCTACATAAATTTATTAACCCCTAATCTGCCACTCCCGACATCGCTGCCACCTAAATAAAGTTATTAACCCCTATTCCGCCGCTCCTCGACATCGTTGTCACTATAATAACGTTCTTAACCCCTATTGCCCCGCACCCCAACATCGCCTAAACTATAATAAAGATATTAACACCTATTCCATCGCTCCCCGACATCGCCGCCACTAAAAAACACTACTAAAAAAATAATCTACAATTACAAAAAATAAAAAATACTAAATTACAAAAAATAAAAACCACATCTTCTATCTTCATCCAGGCGGCATCTTCTATCTTCATCCCGGCGGCGCAAAGCGGGTCCATCCTGAAGACATCCGGCACGGAGCATCCTTTTCATACGGTCGCCATACACTGAAACTTCAATGCAAGGGAGCCTTTTCAAAGTGGTGTCCCTTGCATTCCTATTGGGTGATTTGATTTTTGAAATTAAAATCAGACAATAGGATAAGAGCTACTGAAATCCTATTGGCTGTTGGGGGGTCTTTGTATTTTTTTTCAGGTAAAAGATGTGATTTCTTTATGGCAATGCCCTACAAAAGGCCCTTTTAAGTGCTATTGGTAGTTTATTGTAGGCTAGGGTTTTTTATTTTTATTTTGGGGGGCTTTTTTATTTTTATAGGGCTATTAGATTTTTATGGCTATTCGACAGCTTCCTTTTTAAGGATAAGCTTATGCAGGCTCCCTTCCACAAACCATCGCTAGCGGAGAAATGTCAAAATATTCAATTGCTACCATATCTGTCGGCACACACACTGCAACATCGAAGACAGTACCAACCAGTCACATTGGAGCTTAGAAAGGCGAGCCTTAAGTATCGATGGGGCTACCCGGCCAAATTGATCATCTCGAAGGACAACCAAACACGCATAGTGTCCTCGCTGGCCCAGGGGTCCACTTTACTTACACAATGGGGCCTTACAAATGGAAGTCCAATGGAAGCTGCTCCTGTCAAGGCGAAGTTGAGAGCCACAGCACCCGACTGGCCGCCTAAAGATCAGCGGCCCAAAAGGCAGAAAACGCAACTATTGCAAGACTCAAGGTCCTCATGTACTTCCACCTTGATCACTAGAAACTGCCTGGTGACCTGCTCTCCTCTCTTGAACTTTTCTTCCTCCATCATGTATGGCAGGTGGCCTTAAACCTGAGAAGTACCTAAACCAGGTCTGACTGAAACTAGATTATTGATGTTTTCTGAAACTAGATTATTGACTGTTTATGTTTTTTCCTCCTTCTGTTACAGTCTGTGTTATTTTAGGTTTCTATAAGGGGCCATTCTGGCACAGGTTGATTGTTTCTAACCTTGATGGAGAGATAATGTTATTGATGTTACAGCTATAGTTGGCTAATATTTTACTGTTATTACTTGTGTTTACATGTTGTTTACATGTTGTTACACTGGCACACTTATTCTTAGATGTTTATACTATATAGACACTTACGAGACTAGTCTTATACATAGATGGGGTGAGGCCGGATATTCTGGTCCTCACTAACCTTTCTTCTCTTATAGCTCCCCCCCCCACACAGGCAGCCCACACCAGGGTTCCACCCAGGTAGACTACTTCCACCTCATAGCCTAGTACAGCACTCAACGATTTATAATTTAATTTAATACCCCTAACCATCTCTAACCTTCCCACACCTCCCCTTCCCCCCCCCCTTCCCATAACAATGGCAAACTGCCTTAGACTTCTTACCCACAATGTCAGAGGCCTTAATTCCCCCTATAAGAGGAGCCTCTTGACTCGCAAACTTAATTTCCACAACCTGGATGTAGTTTTTTTACAGGAGACCCATTGGGAGATAGACTCTCCCCAACGCTTTCATTCCCGCTCCTATTGGGTTCTTGACCACTCCCCTTTTACCAAGAAGGCCAGTGGTACAACCATACTCCTACATTGTAGAGTGGCCTACAAGCAAATAAAAGTATTCAAAGACAAGCAGGCCAGGTACACTATTTTAATTTGTAGATTAAATAACACACTACATACGTTAGTATCTATCTACCTTCTCAACTCCCGCCAGCCCGCATGCCTCCGTAAGATTCTCCAAACAGTTGATCAATACAGACAGGGACGAGTCCTATTGGCGGGTGACTTTAACATGACATGGGACCCCAGCCTGAAACGCAAGACCAAGAACCCAGACAGTAACAACCCTCAAGGCAAACCACACTTCTGCTAAGTTTCGGACTATAATGTTTCACCATGGCTATTTTGATGCGTGGAGGTCCTTACATTCCAGAGAAAGAGACTACACCCACTACTCGCACCCCCATAAAGTATACTCCCGACAGGATCACATATTCTGTCATGCAGAGACTCTAGACTCGATCACACGATCAGAGATTTCCCTAAGCTCCTGGTCGGACCACAATTTGCTTACAGCCGATCTATATCTTACAGACAAGCCATTTCCCAGAACCAACTGGTGCCTCCCACGTCATATTTTGGCAGACATCCCTTTCAGGGGAGAACTAAGACGTGATCTGACTGAACTGCTTTGACCAAAACGATAACAGACAGACCACTGATGATATTCTTTGGGGCGCCATTAAAGCGACGGTCAGGGGCCTCATAATCCGCAAACAGAGCCATTGAAGAAAGTTGGCCGGCCTAACACTGGCACAGGCACACACCAAACTTCGAACCTTAGAAACTAGCAACCGTGCCTCTATTTCAGCAGAAGTGACAGAACAAATTACAGCTGTCAGGGACCATATTAACCGACTGGAGTTAAAACGCACCCAGCATAATTTATCTAAACTAAAACAACTCTTTTACCATAAGGGAAACAGAGCTGATACTTTATTGGCCAACAAACTGCAACACAAACACAGTAGTTTTTGCATTTCACAAATCCTCCACAATAATAAACTGCACAAGAAACTGTCCCTAATAGGAGAAAGCTTCGCTGACTTCTACTCTAAATTATATAATATTAAAACTGCGGAGAGCCCAGCAATCATCTGCCTTTATCCATGACATCAGACTTTACCTGTCTACCCTGAACTTACCTACACTTACAGGAGAGCAACAAAGCATGCTCACTACACCACTCTCGCTGTTAGAAATTAAACAAACCATCAAGCGCCTGAAACCTTTCAAGGCCCCTGGCCCAGATGGATTCCCTGCCCAGTTTTACAAGCTGTATGTCCATGAACTCGCCCCATACCTGCTCAGGTTCTTTGACTTGGCAGGGAAGGATGGCACTTTTAAAGAAGAGTTTTTACAGGCTGCTATCGTTACAATACCCAAACCAGATAAAGACCCCTCACTCTGTTCTAGTTATAGACCGATCTCCCTGATCAATGTAGACATTAAAATTTACTCCAAAGTATTGGCTAACCGTATTGGCAAGCTATTGCCGGGTTTAATTAGCCCTGATCAGGTGGGGTTTATCTACAATCAGGAGGGGCCAGACAACACAAGACGCCTTATTAACATAATATGCGAGTCCACCAGGATGAACAAGCCTTTCTCAGTCATCTCTTTGGATGCTGAGAAGGCCTTTGACCGGGTTCGTTGGGACTATCTATGGGAAATACTTTTGCGTTTAATTTCCCTGCCGCAACTTGCACGGCTATCAGTGCTCTGTACTCGGCCCCAACCGCTATTGTCAAGGGCCTTGGCTTCCAGACCCCGCCTTTTTGCATATCGAATGGCACTAGGCAGGGATGTCCACTTTCACCCCTGCTATTTTCCTTAGCGATTGAACCTCTGGCTACGAAAATTCGATCCGACGTGTCTTTACCGGGGATTAGATTATCTACTAGGTATTCTGCACAAAATCACATTGTTTGCAGATGATATCACCATATTCACCGCAGACCCTGCAAAAGCTATCCTGCTGGATAACTTGAAGATATTTGGGGATCTCTCCTTTTATAAACTTAACCCACTCAAAACTGAAATATTTTGGTGGGGCTACCCACAAAATTACATCCATAAACGGAAGGATCAATTCAACTTCAAGTGGATGACTGAGCGGATTACTCACCTAGGGGTGAAGTTATCTAGTAGTATCCCACAAATTATAAAAGAAAATTATCTCCCCTTACTAACAGAACTGCGTAATTTAAAAAATACATGGGATAAAAAGTCTATTTCATGGATGGGAAGAATAGCTTCCCTTAAAATGTTCTTCCTCCATAAACTAACTTACCTTTTCCGCTGCCTACCAATTAGAGTCCCCATGCACCTCCTCTCCCAATTCCAGAGTGAGATCACAAAATTAAGTTGACAGGGTAAGACCCCTTGAATTGCCCATAGAACTCTACAACTCCCCATTCACCTGGGAGGACTCGCATCCCCGTCAGTTGTAAAATATTACGAGGGAGCTATGCTTACGCATATTTCCCAATGGGGAGTACTTCAATCCTGTGATAGGTGGAGAGAAATTGAACAGGCTTCTTTGCCATCCAGTGTTCTCCTCAAAGATGTAATTTGGACCCTGCCGTACAGCCGCAGAACTCTGGGCATATGCAATCTGGTCATTTTAGAGTGCTTGTCCGTTTGGGATAAGATTAGACATCGCCAGCTCATTGCTCCACACCCCTCCCCCATCATCTCGGTAGCCGATTTACTCACGGCTTGACCGATACTCACCCTTATATGTGGACTCGCAGGTTAGCAAAGTTTCAGACTACGGGTCCGTCACGCAACCGGACGGGTTTACGGATTTAGCACAACTAGGCCAGCATGCAGACATTCCTCCCCTTTGAAATGCTCAGGATTAAGAGTTTCCTGAAAAGTTGGGGCTTCCTTCCCTCCTCCTCCCGCTCTCTTACCCCCTGGGAATCCATCTGGCAAGGGGGGCGCAGGCTTGACAGGCGCTTTCAATACATTATAGTATTCTGGAAGGCGCCTCTCCGACCCGCTCTAGCTCCACACCTATCTAGATGGGACACTCTCCTATGTATCAATACTTCCGCCGACTCCTTGCAAAGGGCCATTCTATTGACAAAAAAGACCCTACATTGCGTAACAGTGTTTGAAACTTATTATAAAGTTCTTTCACACTGGTACCTTGTCCCTACCCGACTGTCTAAAATGTACGCGGGAACCTCACCCCTATGCTGGAGAAGCTGTGGCCTGCACATTTGGTGGGAGTACAACAGGAAATACGAAAATGTAAGGAGCGCCTAAGTGAAAGGCCAGGTCAACAAGAGTAAATCAGGAGTGTAGAAGGGATAGGAGTGTATATATAAAAATGTAATTTAATCTCATAAATAAAATCAAGTGTTACAAGAGTTACAAAAGCATATAAATACATGGATCCATGGTACAATTATTCAAATATGAGAGTAATAAAACCAGATCAAAAAACAGATTAAAAGAGATAAAAACAAGGGTGACCCCTCCGGGGTCTGAGGTACACAACAGGAGCAATGAATATGGGTGTATAGATGATGCTGTGTGTGCAGAGAGTGTTATAACTCACTGATCCCGATACGGTGTTGTAAAAAAGTGAAATCTAGTGAGACCTAAAAAATACTTGAAAAATACTTAAAAACAAATAGAAGACCAAGTCCAATAGTCCAATAGGTGAAAAGATGTCCTATGATCCAACTGATCCAAATGTGTAGTGTATTCCAAGTGAAAGAAACAAAAACAAAAGTAATAACAAAATTTGTGGATAAAAATTTGGTGGGAGTGCCCTAATATCAGACCCCTTTGGGAGAGAGGGTTCCGCACCCTCACTGATTTTGGCATTAGAATGCCCAATGGTCCAGCCCTCGCCCTTCTCCATCTAGGCCTCCATGCCCTCCCCAAACATCAAAGTCTCTTTGGCGTGTACCTATTGGCCTCAATCAAAATTAATATAGCCAGAGCTTGGAAAAAGGAGTTCTCTCCCAAATGGGAAGACATTGTAAACACAATGGCTTACCTGTATACCATGGAAAATGCCATATATCTTGACCTTAACAAATCTGACTTATTTGAAATGGCCTGGGCTGACTGGAAAGACAAATACAATACCCTATGGCACCCGCCTGCTACGACACAAGATGCCCGTCCTAATAACTAGCGCTTTGCCTACTCTTCTTCCCTTATAGTCTGTGCAGATAGCCAGAAGAATTAGCCGAGGCATGCTCCTCCCTCCCCCCCTATTTCCCCACATATGTGCCCCCCTCCTATCCCCCTTCCCCCCCCTGCATTTAATACATTTAAGTTGAAGTACTCTACCACACAACCATTGACCCTTTCATCTCCACATAATATAGTTTACATTTTCACTCCGCACATGGTGAGATCAACTTGTCTCGAATTTCTTTTTCAAATGAACAAAGTATGTTCCATAGGACCAGAAGGTCCGATACTTTATTGGATTTTATCGTTGTAAAGGGGTCCTGCGAGTCCCCAATAGTTATATTATTCTTTCTTCAAAATACGAATAAAAACAATTCATTTTTTGAAGAATTTTAAAAGTGCCATGTCCGTTTCATTGCAACAAAAAATACTAAAATCACCAGAATTATATTTATTTGATTATGCTACACCCAATATTTCATTTTCAATATACAACTGCTAAAAATTCAAATGTGATGCAAAGTAAATGGAAAACAGGTCATATCTGGGCCAAAATGACACTGTGCCTAATGATGAGACCTAGGGGTAGATTTATCATACCCCGGCGGACTTGATTCGCTATAACAAATCATGTCCTCCCTGCATCGCTAAATGCTGACAGCATACGCTGTCGGCATTTAACATTGCACAAGCAGTTCTGGTGAACTGCTTGTGCAATGCCACCCGTAGCAGAGGTGGGGGCGGACGAGTTAAGGAGAAACGGTCTTAAGAAGGCCTGAAGGCTCGCACGGAAATAGCTGCATCAAACTCCATACGTAGCTTGATGAATCAGCCCCCTAGTATGCAATTTTCACTGTACCTATGTATGTCTGGTTCATTAATGGTTTTTTGTTATATTTTTAGTACAAAAATGTTTACTACTATTGACCCATGACTTACACTATACAACTCTCAATTTACCGCTGTGCTTCATCAGTTCTGTGCTTCTATTCCATGGTAACAAAATCTCTACTGAAAAACGCAAAAATAATTTTTAAATAATCATGATGTTTCTTTTGAACTCACCTCATTCCAATAATAACTGTTCCTAAATAGCCTTCTGTTCCTTCAAAGCATTTTGCAAACTAAAAGGAAAAAAAAAAATATTCATTGTAGGTTAAAAGGATGCTTTACTGCACTGGTTTTCAAACCTGTCCTCACACCTCCCTAACAGGCTAGATTTTCAGGCTTACCTTGGATGAGAGCAGGTAAAATAACCATGTTTACTAATCAGCTGAATGTTTCACCTGTGCGCTAGTTCAGATATCCTCACAATGTGGCCTGTTAGTGAGGCCTGAGGACAGGTTTGAAAACCAGCGTTTTATAAACAATATCACAGTGCATACTAGAAACTGTATGATAGCTTTCCATAACTGCAGCTGGGTTCTTCATTTTGGGTGGCTGATGCTGTGTCATTTTTCACTACTTGATACTACTGTACTTGGTAATGAGTGTCAGTAATTTGTGATTACTTTGTTGCCTCCAAGTGGTTGGGTTTGAATGGTGTTGTACTGGGTAAATGGTAAGTGGTTAGTGAAGAGTAGTGGCTGCTCTAGGAATCACGTTGAGTGTTAATTGATGGAATGTCTGTGCTGGGTAGATGTATTGTTGTCATGTTACTGGATACCATGTGGCGTCTGGTTGCTTTAGAGTGACTGTTGATAGATTGTTATCATTCCATGGTAGTTAATGCATAATTATTTGCTGATGAATGGATAGTGCAATTTTAAGCAACTTTCTAATTTACTCCTACTATTCATTTTTATTCGTTCTCTTGCTATCTTTATTTAAAAAGTAGGAATTTAAAGCTTAGTAGCCGACCCATTTTAGGTTCAGCACCCTGGATATCACTTGCTTATTGGTGGATACAGTTAGCAAACCAATAGGCAAGCATAACCCAGGTTCTCAACCAAAAATTGACTGGCTCTTAAGCTTTACATTCCTGCTTTTTAAATAAAGATAGCAAGAGAATGAAGAAAAATTGACAATAGGAGTAAATTAGAAAGTTGCTTAAAATTGCATGTTCTATCTGAACCATTAAAGAAAAAATTTGGGTTTAGTGTCCCTTTAACATGAATAAATATTGTCACTTTGAGTTGCATAGGCGCTCTCTTTTGTGCTTTAATTTGTGAGATTTATAAGAGATTTAAACAGCAACACTTTCGCTTGCGAGCAGCTCCAGCGTCTTTAAAGTGAACATTGTTGGGAAATCAACACACAGAACAAGCAGAGGATTTTTATATTCCATTACTTATTTATCCTTTTGTGTGAATCAATATTATGACTGTGTAAAATTGTATAGTTGTAGCTTTATTTCCCACACTCCTTATTGGACTTTTTGGGAGCGCTTTTCAATTGTTTTTTGTTTTGTTTGTAAAGGTTTTCAAATATTTTATTTTTTAACTAACATGTTATGCTAATAGTAAACATTTGATTTGAAGTGCTTAACTAAACACTATATACTCACATGTTCTTGTACATTCTTGTAAATATTTGTATAGATTTGTGAAGTTTTTTCTGCATTAAATGCCATTTCAGAAAATCTAAGAGTACCATAGAAACTGTTTCCTGAAACCAAATGTAAAACAGTATTAGTTTAATTAACATGAGTTACATATGCATAAACATAAGCTGCATAAACACTTTTATGAACTTTGCATAGCATATTTAATAGTTTTAAATGTGTATAGTATTGACTCATACTCTGGTTCCTACAAATATATTTCAATGTGTTTATAGATATCAACTAATATAAAAGAATTCAGGAATTTATATAAATTTTATGGTTTCTAGTATATGCATATTGATTAAGGGTTTATTTAAAAGAATAATTATTAAATATATTGTGTTATAACCCGGCCATATACTGACAAATTACTGACATATATATATATATTTTAGGTAACAGAATGGACAGCGAACCGCTCAGAATGTTCAGAAAAAGATGTAATGCAAATTCCTTGTTATTAAAGCAGACAGTTCAGATCTTAAGTTCAAAATTTTGTAGGGCTGTATTGATGTATATCGTATAACAGGCACGAGAATTCAAAATGTAATTATTATAGATAAGGGTTATATTTAAAGTCATTTTAATAAGGCTATATTAGTATATAACCCATAACATAAATTAGGATTCGTAATAATATGTGTAGTAACTGATCCAAAAGTCTAATAGATGCCATGACATTGCTTATTCTTAATAGATACATTAATAATAGAATAAGGGATATATCCAAAATGTCTTAATATCATAACCATGGTAATTATATTGTGCAAAGATGGAATACATATAATATAACACCATCTAGGTTGGTTAGTAAGGTCATATTTAGATGAAAGGGGGGCTGGGTGTTAAGTCTGTATGACCAAGAGATGACTGATATTGGTGTCACAATATTATCTTATAATAGTTATGGTCCTAATGGAATCTTATAGAAAGGAACCATACCCATCTTGTTTATTTAAACCTGCTGTTGTAAGTGTGTTTAACCAAAATATCCACCTGCACTCAGCCTGTAGAAGCATAGACTTTACGTTACCACCTCTTAGGCCAGGTTTTATTACTTGCAGGACAGATACATGTAACGTCGGTTTTGTTCCATGTAGTTTGAGATAATGTCGATCTACAGGAGTCCGATTTGTATTCTTCTTTTTATCTTCTTCACAGTTTTTAATGCTGTTTAAATGTTCACCCAGTCTAGTACGTACGTAGTTCATGTGTGGTGATTCCTATATACCTTTTTCCACAGATACAGGACAGACAATATACCACATTCCTAGTTCTCCAATTCGTGAATCCGTACATTTTCTTAGTTCCACCTGAGAATATATTAAATTCTCTCTCATTGTAAATGTTCTTACAGAAACTACACGAACCGCAAGTATACGTGCCACACATGTTTTTGTGGGTTCTTTTCCTTACAAAATGACTTCTGATAAATGTATTTCCAATTGTTGGAGCTCTCCTCCAACTAGTGATGATCCTATCTCCCACATATTGGGATAAATCTTTATCAGATTTGAGAATACCAGTATGTCGATTGAGTATGTCACTTATAATTTGATGTTCTGAATTAAATGTACTAACAAACCTGACTTTCTCATCTGTATTAGTATTTTTCTTCTTCGGTACCAGGAGTTGGCCTCTAGCTGTCCACTTTGCTCTTTGGAAGGCTTTGCGGATTATTTGACGTATATATCCTCTGTCTTTTAAATGTAATCTAAGTTCTCGCGCTCTTTCAAAAAAAGACAGTATCATCCAAGCAATTTCTTCGGATCTGTAAGAATTTGCCCGTGGGGATTGCCTTTTTCGTTTGTGGCAGCTGTCAAATTTTTATATAGAATTAGTAGCCTATATATAGCCAATATAAGTCAATTTTCACCTGATTTTGGGCATCTTTGTAGATTCTCACATCCAGAAATTCTACCATTTCAGCACTCATATTGTATGTTAATCTGAGATTCAAGTCATTTTTATTAAGTATGGCCATGAATTCTCTGAACATAATTTCACCACCTGTCCATATGATGAATTGGTCATCTATATATCGACACTACAAATAGATGTATTGTGTGTATTAATACAAATTATCATTAAAGACAATCTCCCTTTCCCCCCAGCCTAGATAGATATTGGCGTAGGTGGGGGCACACGATGAGCCCATCGTGGTACCTTGGGTCTGTAAAAAGAAACATCATTAAATACAAAAAAGTTGTGTTTAAGAACAAAATTAAGTATTGATATGATAAACTCATTATGTTTTTGTTTATCTGTGGCTTCCATGTTTAGAAAATATTGTACTGCTCCGCATCCTTTGTCGTGCTTAATGGATGTGTACAAAGATTCTACATTACAGGTTATTAATATAGCATTTTGTTCCACAGATACGTCCTCAATTTTACTTAGAATGTCCATAGTATCTCTAATGAAAGGTGGTAATGACCATACAATATCATGTAGGTAAAGATCAATAAATCTACTAGCCTGTTCACACAAGCTCCCAATGCTCAAAACGATTGGCCCCCCCGGAGGTTTGTATTTATTTTTGTGAACTTTCGGTAGTAAGTATAATGTGGCCACTTTCGGATTTTTGACTTGTAAAAATTTCCATTCTTTATTGCTTATAAGGCCCTCTAGTTTTTCCTTATTAATCAGGTTATTGTATTTCTCCAGATATTGAGAGGTTGGGTTAAAAAAGAGAGGTTTATAACACATCATCCATAAGTTGTCTATTTGCCTCTAAGATATATTGTTCCTTTTCCCAAATTATGATATTGCCCCCCTTATCCGATGGTTTGATCAGGATATTATCCCATGAATTAATTTCAAGCAATGCCTCAGTATCCTCTTTGCTCATATTGGACATTATTTTATATTTGATTTGTAAGAATTCTTCCATGACCATTTTTAAGAATACCTCTATTTGAGCAATTTGAGGCATAAATTTAGATTTAATTTTAAGTTTTTTGTCTAGAAAAGTCTCAGATTCAGGGGAATCATATTCCTCACTCTCATTCCATAACTCGATTAAGGTATCAAAGGCGCTATCCGATAATGATCGTAGTTTGCGGCGCAAGCGAGGGAACCCCCGCCGCCCGCAGTTTCAGCTCGCAACTCGAGCTATCCTATATACGGCGCCGTCAGAGGCTGAAGTGCGTCTGACAAACCAGCGATGTCCAGAAATCTGCAGAAGTACAAATTTCTGGAGTCGCCAGTGACTTACGGCACTTTAGAAACTGCCGGCGCCTACAAAACCTGACTAAATTATAAAATCACCCGTACTGTCTAACACGCCTCCCAAACATAGCCCGACACGTCTAACCCTCTATCCGCCTCTAAGATATATTGTTCCTTTTCCCAAATTATGATATTGCCCCCCTTATCCGATGGTTTGATCAGGATATTATCCCATGAATTAATTTCAAGCAATGCCTCAGTATCCTCTTTGCTCATATTGGACATTATTTTATATTTGATTTGTAAGAATTCTTCCATGACCATTTTTAAGAATACCTCTATTTGAGCAATTTGAGGCATAAATTTAGATTTAATTTTAAGTTTTTTGTCTAGAAAAGTCTCAGATTCAGGGGAATCATATTCCTCACTCTCATTCCATAACTCGATTAAGGTATCAAAGGCGCTATCCGATAATGATCGTAGTTTGCGGCGCAAGCGAGGGAACCCCCGCCGCCCGCAGTTTCAGCTCGCAACTCGAGCTATCCTATATACGGCGCCGTCAGAGGCTGAAGTGCGTCTGACAAACCAGCGATGTCCAGAAGTCTGCAGAAGTACAAATTTCTGGAGTCGCCAGTGACTTACGGCACTTTAGAAACTGCCGGCGCCTACAAAACCTGACTAAATTATAAAATCACCCGTACTGTCTAACACGCCTCCCAAACATAGCCCGACACGTCTAACCCTCTATCCGCTACCCCCCCCTCACTATCCTAACAATAAAACATGTATTAACCCCTAAACCGCCGCTCCCGGACCCCGCCGCCAGCTATATTAAATCTATATTAAATCTATAACCCCCTAATGTGAGCCCCTACCCCGCCGCCATCTACCTTACCTACCCCCTAAAGTGAGCCCCTACACCACCGCCATCTACCTTACCTACCCCCTAAAGTGAGCCCCTACCCCGCCGCCATCTACCTTACCTACCCCCTAAAGTGAGCCCCTTACACCGCCTCCATCTACCTTACCTACCCCCTAAAGTGAGCCCCTTACACTGCCGCCATCTATTTTAAAAATATTAACCCCTAATTTAATCCCCCTACACCGCCGCCAGCTATATTAACTATATTAACCCTAATTATATTAGGGTTAATATGGTTAATATCGTTATTATATTATATATATTAACTATATTAACCCTAATTATATTAGGGTTAATATAGTTTAAAGCCAATTGGATTGAACTTGAATCTGATTGGCTGATTCAATCAGCCAATCAGATTTTTCTACCTTAATTCCGATTGGCTGATAGAATCCTATCAGCCAATCGGAATTCGACGGACGCCATCTTGGATTACGTCATTTAAAGGTACCTCATTCCTCGTTCAGTCTTCGTGCCGGATGGATGCTCCGCGGCGGAGGAGCGAAGAAAGAAGATTGAAGATGCCGCTTTGCTTGAAGACATCGCCCGGATGGAAGAAGACTTCACTGCCACTTGATTGAAGACATCGCCCAGATGGAAGAAGACTTCACTGCCGCTTGATTGAAGACATCGCCCAGATGGAAGAAGACTTCACTGCCGCTTGATTGAAGACATCGCCCGGATGGAAGAAGACTTCTCTGCCGCTTGATTGGACATCGCCTGGATCGGATGAAGAGTTCTGCCCGGCTGGGTGAAGACAAGGTAGGGAGATCTTCAGGGGGGTAGTGTTAGGTTTTTTAAGGGGGGTTTGGGTGGGTTTAGAATAGGGGTATGTGGGTGGTGGGTTGTAATGTTGGGGGGGGTATTGTATGTTTATTTAAATGCAAAAGAGCTGAATTCTTTGGGGCATGCCCCGCAAAAGGCCCTTTTAAGGGCTGGTAAGGTAAAAGAGCTGTGAACTTTTTTAATTTAGAATAGGGTAGGGAATTCATTTTATTTTGGGGGCTTTATTATTTTATTAGGGGGCCTAGAATAGGTGTAATTAGCTTAAAAATCTTGTAATATTTTTTTTATTTTTTGTAATTTAGTGTTTGTTTGTTTTTGTAATTTAGTTTAGTTTATTTAATTGTATTTTAGTTTAGATATTTGTAGTTTATTTAATTTATTGATAGTGTAGGTGTATTTGTAAGTTAGGTTAGGATTTATTTTAAAGGTAAATTGGTAATTAATATAAAATAAATACCAAGTTACCTGTAAAATAAATATAAACCCTAAAATAGCTACAATGTAATTATTAAATACATTGTAGCTATCTTAGGGTTTATTTTATAGGTAAGTATTTAGATTTAAATAGGAATATTTTAATTAATAATGTTAATATTAATTAGATTTATTTTAATAAGAATTTAGTTAGGGATGTTAGAGTTAGATAGGGTTATTATAATTAATATATATATAATATAATAACGATATTAACTATATTAACCCTAATATAATTAGGGTTAATATAGTTAATATATATAATATAATAACTATATTAACTATATTAACCCTAATATAATTAGGGTTAATATAGCTGGCGGCGGTGTAGGGGGATTAGATTAGGGGTTAATGTGTTTAATATAGGTGGCGGCGGTGTAGGGGGATTAAATTAGGGGTTAATATTTTTAAAATAGATGGCGGCGGGGTAGGAGCTCACTTTAGGGGGTAGGTAAGGTAGATGGCGGCGGTGTAGGGGGCTCACATTAGGGGGTAGGTAAGGTAGATGGCGGCTGTGTAAGTAGCTCACTTTAGTGGGTAGTTAATGTAGATGGCGGCGGGGTAGGGGCTCACATTAGGGGGTATGTAATGTAGCTGGCGACGGTGTAGGGGGATCACATTAGGGGGTTATACTTTTATTGTAGGTGGCGGCGGGGTCTGGGAGCGGCGGTTTAGGGGTTAAACACTTTATTAGGGATTGCGACGGGGGATTGCGGTTGACAGGTAGATAGACATTGCGCATGGTTTGGTATACCTGCCTATGGCCCAAAAAATTACGGGCGAAGGCAGAAATATATACGAGCGTAACTTCTAGGTTACGCCGTATATAGGATACCAAACCAGCGCAAATTTCGGCATTGCCGGCTTTTGCGGGCGACGCTGCATATCGGATCGGGCCCCCAAGTGTCTGAAGTTCATCAGTTACACTCTCCCCATGAGTGCTGTATATCTTTTTAAGTGCCAGTTTTCTGCAAAAAAGATGTAGGTCTTTTATTAATTCAAATTTGTCTAGTTGTGGAGTGGGAGAAAAAGTCATGCCTTTAGACAAGATATTTAAATGCTTAGGAGTGAGGATTCTTTGTGAGAGATTGATGATTTGCAATTTATTATCATTTGACACCATTTGAGCCTCTTCCCCCAATCTTCCCTCCTCCTGTATCGATTGTCTGTCCTGTATCCCCACTTAGATCTGTCCCTCAATGTCTGATCTCCCTCTTTTGCCCCTTCTTGTTGGTCTCTTGTATCTGTGTCTAATTGGTTCGTACTTCTGCCTAAAAAAAAATTTCCTACATATTTTGGATTTTTGTGGTTGCTGGCTCTCATTATTTTTATTTTTTTTTAAATCTAAGTATTAATGCATACACTGCACTTTACACTATTTTATAGAATTTATTAAACGATATGTTTTATATATTTCCCTAAGAGAGTCTTCTCCCCTGCCGCTTTTTTCTTTGAGTGCTCTATTTTATTGTCCACCTTTTCTCTCTCTTTTTTTGAGTTATAAATATAATCAATGTGTATATAAAGATTAACTGGTCGGAATTTAGGAATATTTTATATTGAGATTAAATATTAATATTTAATAATAATTTTGTTGTCAAATTTATAGATATCTCAATAAGGTATTATCTTGGGGTACACTACAGAGATTTAACATCTTATTGGAGTGTATTGACAAGATTCTGCTATATTATTTGGAGAAATCGCTGACAATAGGTTTATACTGCTATTAATTATTAATATTCATAATCACAATACGTAACACGTTCATGGCAATTGCTGCTCATAAATACACCAACATATATATATATATATATGTGTTTACATATATGTGTGTGTATATATACAGTATATATATATATATATATATATATGTGTATGTGTATATATATATATATATATATATACTATATGTATATATACAGTATATGTGTTTGTGTGTATATATATATATACAGTATAAACAGTCAGTAGACAGAGAAACACGTAGTGTACAACACTAATCCATGATAAATTATTTTATATATGTTTTATCTATATTAAAAGTGTGTTGTTTTATACTTATCACTTTGTCCTATTGATCTATATGATCACCCTAAACTGCTGACTAACCTCGATTAGTCACCGGCAATACATTTGCTGCCTTTTTGAATTGTAAATCCTGCAGAGTTTGGAGAACAGTTTTCCTGAGTGATTCCAAAGACCGGAAGACCAGCGAGCTGGGGCGCTTTGAGACCCCAGTCTGCCTTCAACAGCACAATTGAGTGCTGACTCTTTTTTGAGTATACTGAGAGCGAGAGAGCACAACTGTTACTTGCCTGCTTTTATATAGCTGATACACACAATTAAGAGCTTCTTCTTTTCTGTCTTTCAGACTGTGGCTTGCTTGTTATCATCACGAATTTGGGTGATTGAAGAGAGCGGCTGATCGGTGCACAAGTGTTTATAACCCTCAAGAATCTATTTGCGTATTTCCCATTATTGGGCTGGATTCTGTGGTGTCCCCTGTGTATCTGGACTTAGTTCTAGAATGTTTTTGTTTTATATGTATATGAATGTGTATATATATATATATATATATATTTATATATATATATATATATATATATATATATATATATATATATATATATATATATATATATATGTTCATATGTGTGTACATATGTTTTTGTTTTATTATGTGTATATATGTATTTACAGACATATGTACACATATTAATACATATGTATACACACATAAATACTGTATATATACTGTATATGTATATATATGCTTTGGAGCCCTATACAGTCAAGTAGATGAAAACATGAAAAAACATATTTATGCAATATTAATATTTATGTATTTACTGTAAATATTTCACATTTGAATGTTCTTTACATAGGGGGACTATGTATTTCTAAATAGATATTCCTCTATATATATCTGTATATATTTATTCATATATTTATAATCATATATAGTAGGTGGATAACTAAGCAAACATGGAAAGCTAAAGTGCAGAGGCAAGCTAATACAAAGCCGTCCACGATGAAAGCCGTGTGTGACAGACTAAAAGTAACGGAGCTCATGCTGAGAGCTAAAGTGCTGCGAGGTAGGTTATAACAGAGCCGTAGGTTATTGATGCCACTAAGATTGAGACAGTCACAGATTACAGTGGGCAGGTCACCAAGTGTGTGGGAGTAAGTGGTGATTGGGTCCTTGTTAAATAACTGTGGACAACGTATTAAATTCGGGAATATTCTAAAACAGGGGACATCAATTGTAGCCCTCCTTAGGTTTTGGAACTACATTTACCATTATGCTCAGCCAGCTAAAATGCTGGCTGAGCATCATGGGAAATGTATTTCCAAAACATCTGGAGGTCCACAATTGATGACCCCTGTTCTAAAACCTTCAGGTTAAGATATTGATATTAATGCAACATGTGAATTTTGTTACAGATGGTTTGAACTTTGAGACAATTTATATATTTTTTATACAGATTTTACACATATGTTTTGAAGGGTAATACCACCGGTGGTAGAACAATTTTAAAAGAATTTTAGTTGTGGAAATATATTTGAGTAATTAGCATCCTATCGATTTTGTTTGAATATTATAAGTTTCTTTTTTAGTTATATACACTCTCTTGGTTTGTAACTATTTACTGAAAAAGAGGATAATTTTAGGAGCATATCCTCTAAGAGAGCTAATAAGGTTTTAAAATACATTTTGTTCACCTATAGTGTAAAGTAATATCTTTTCAACTAGAGTGTAAATTGTGTGGATCATTATAGAT
Source organism: Bombina bombina (assembly GCF_027579735.1). Classification (NCBI taxonomy): domain Eukaryota; kingdom Metazoa; phylum Chordata; class Amphibia; order Anura; family Bombinatoridae; genus Bombina; species Bombina bombina. The sequence goes on along the minus strand of NC_069499.1, from coordinate 294,230,212 downwards.
ATATATTTTACCAAAATACCATCAGATATATGTAGAAATATGTATTTATTAATAAATAGAACATATTCTGCCATGTGAAGAACATTGGAATGTGAAATATTAATATTTTCATGTTGGGTTAACGCACTTGAGAAAACACGATCAGGATTGCGCTCGGGTAGGGTATTAGGTTTTTTTCACTTTTTGGGCTCCATTGATTTCCATGAGGGGAATACGTTAAATCGATGTTTGATTTTTGGCTTTTTGCATATGTTGGGTTAGCGTGTGACTTCATGAACGAAAACTCTTTACTTTCAACTTTTAATATGAGTGCTACCCAACGTGAGCAAAAAGCTTACTTCTAGCCCAATATTAGCAATTAAAAGCCATGAAACTCAATTTTTTTTCTTTCATGATTCAGATAGAGAATACAATTTTTAAAATGTTTCTTATTTACTTATCTTATCAAATTTGCATCTTTCTAATATTTATATTTGTTTAGGAGATATCTAGGTAGGTAGCATGCACATGTCAGTAACACTACATGACAGGGAATAGTGCGGCCATCTAGTGCTCTTGTATAACATTGTTGCAATACTTCCATATAGTGCAGCAGACACGTGCATGCTCCTGAACTTACGTTCCTGATTTTCAACAGTAGCTAGAAAATTTGATAATAGAAGTAAATTGGAAAGTTGTTTTACAAGTTGTATGTTCTATCTGGATCATGAAAGAAATATTTGAGGTTTTATGTCCCTTTAATGTCAACAAGTTTCCTCCCCCAGTCTAAATTGAGCATTTTGGTCCTCATTACCATGAAATAAATGTTGAGAAGTACAAGAGAGAAAGTGTAATACAAGGAATGTGCTAAATAATTGTCACAGGGAAATGTACTAGACATTTTTGAAAACTGATGTTTGTAAAAGATGAAGATGTCATAGTGAATTGTTCAAGATAAAGTTGTCCACAATCACATGTGTACCATACAATATCCAATGTGTAAAAGATATTCACCAAAGTTAAACCTTTGTGCAAAGTAAAGTACACTGAAATGAGACAGATAAACTGTGTATTTAAAACATAGTGGCCAACATGTTAAACAATGTCAGGAAACAGGAGTAATCACCACAAATACAGTAAATACCAGTGCACTTAGATTTGTTATTTTGCTGTTCATCTGTAAAGTACAAAATACTAATGTAAAGTGCATAATGTATCTGAGAAAGGAGAGGGTACTTCCCGAAATGCCACAATAAAGCACATATAATGAATAGAATAGAGTTCTTTACAAAGCTATTAAATGATTGGACTCACTATTGCACCTCAAGTTGATATAGTAAGTTTCATGTGATAATTTTAGGCCTCGATTTTTTCAGGTGTCTTGTTTCCTTAAAAGTTGGGCCTGTTATCTGGAGTCTGTACTCTGCTCAACATTCTTGCAGTGCCTATTGACGGCGTGCAAGCATGTGCGAAAAGGTATCTCTGGGAACTGTAGTTTCTATTATTATTGTTATTATTATTATGAGGTGTATATAGAGTGCCAACAGAATCTGCAGCGCTATAGATATGGGTTTAATGTGTAAGGCAACAATTATGGGAGACAAGTGGATAGAGGGCCCTGTCAAGAGTTGCACTGTTGCTAATCCGCTCTCATGAAGTTGATCTACAAAACAGCTGGGCTTGTAGACTTACATGCTAAGAGGATAACTAAAGGAGGAGAGGAACTAAGATAAGAAAATGTTGGTGTATATTGTATGCATCCTTGAACAGTAGAGTCTTTAAGTTTGAAAACTATCCACGAAATGTCCCAATTATCACAATCTCAATAAAGTGAAGAGTTTGCACAAGTTCAGTGAGTGCTAGTCAGTGAAGTTGTATGATTATGTTAAACAAGCACCCTGGCAGTAGACCTTGAAGTGAGAGTTTGCTTCAGTGTGGATGTTTATCTAAAGCTGAACATAAAAAATGCAAAAAGGATGCGTTTATAAAATTCTCTATTTAGATTATGAAAGAAAAAAAAAGTGGATATCAATCTTATTTACCAAGAATTTTAATTATGAAATACTTAAAATAAAGAAAGATCAGAATGGTAGATGTTTGTTACCTAAAGTTAGAGAAAATATAGAAAAGATAGAGAAACAAACATATTACTTATGTAATATATCTGCCCTAAACAACAACAACAATGTAGAGACTTTTGGAATAAAATCTGCTCTTTAGTTCTAAATAATTTTGAAATACCATTTATACATGAAGGAGATTATAATAAAGTAGCTAATTCTTTGACAGATTGACATAAAGGGGTAGGTAAAAAAAAAAGTATTTACAATACAAATAAATAATTGTCTAAATATTGAAAATATAGAAATTAAAATATTTAAAACTGCAGATTAAACAATTCACCAATTAAATTTTACAAAATGTTAAAATCAGACATTGTTCAGTAATCAATGCATTTATAAAATTATTTGTTTTAATAAAAACTGTTCAATGTGGACTACAAAATTTTAAAGAATATGAATCCAGAAAATTAAGTAATATATTGTTACAAAAAATAAAGGAAGACCAAACCGGTTTTATTAAAACTAAATCCTCAGTGTATAATATTAGAGAAGCAACTTTGTTTATTCAGCATATTTATAGATTAAAGTGACATAAAACCCCAAAAAATTGATCCATGATTCAGATAGAACATACAATTTTAAACAACTTTCCAATATACTTCTATTATCAAATTCTCTTCATTTTTTTGTTATTCTTTGTAGAAAAACAGGAAGGTAAGTTCATGAGTGTGCACATGTTTGCAGCACTATGGACTCGATTTATCAAAGCTGAGGCGGACAGGGGCGCATATACGTGGCCCTTTACACCACAGCTCGCCTCTGGCTTGGCGAATTTCCCCGGAGGAAATTACCATTGCACACAAGAGCTATTTTGCGCCCGCGTGCAATCCTGCCCCCTGCCTCCGCACAGCCAATCACGCGTGGGCAGGAACGGTCAATCTCCTCAGTCGGACTAGACCGCGGAGATTGAATTTCTCCACCTTAGAGGTGGCGAAGAGGTTAGGAAAGCAGCGGTCTGCCACAATTTTATAAATTAGCAAGAGCACTAGATGGCAGCATTATTCCTTGTTATGTAGTACTGCAGACATGTGCACGCTACCTACCAAGGAATCTCTTCAACAAAGAATAACAAGAGAACAAAGCAAATTTGATAATAGAAGTAAATTAGAAACTTTTTAAAAATTGTATTCTTTATCAGAATAATGAAAGGAAATGTTTGGGTTTCATGTACCGTTAAGTAAGGGCATCAAGAACAAAATGAAAGAAGCTTTTTTTATGACATTCCATGCTGAAAAATTTAGAACAGAATTTGTTTTTGAAAAACAAAATGTGTAGCTATTTAATTTCAACTTTAGAAATTAATAGTCTTGTTTTTAGACATGCCCAATCTTTCTAAAGAAATAAAAAAATATATTGATTTTCATTATGGGCAGAAGAATCATAAGACAAATATGGTTTTCTTTAAGACCTCCTTCTTTTAAGAATTGTATATCTGTAATGAAACAACAGATATAATAATAAAACAATATTTTTTTGGTGATATAGAAAAACGTACAGGGAGATTTAAAAATATAATGGGGAATTTATTGAATTTCAGGGACACCTTTTGAAACCATTTTTTATGATCTAAATATAAAGAGACAACTGGGTAATTTATTACAACAGATAAACATTTTACATTTCAATGACTTTCTGTACATCTGAAAACTGAGGATCAGAATGGGGGGGGGGGGATAGATAGTAATATGCATTTTCCCTTCTCACTCTAGATGGTTATAAAACCACCCTTATATTCAGCTCTTTATTTCTAATTTTTCTACTCTAGATGGTTATTTATCCTTATTTCACTTTCTCCTTTTTATTTTCATTTTAATTGGTCCACACTAGGATGATCTCATTTTTCCCCTCTTCTTTAATTTGTCCACATTAGATGAATTTGTAAAACACATTTACCTAAATTACAAGTTGTGCGCTAAACCCTGTGTGTAAATAACGCAAAAAATTTAGCGTATCTCACTTTCCATAGCACTGCCATTACAAGTTACAAAAAAACCTTCTTGTGTTGTGCGTTATGGTGCGTTAAGCTCCATACCGCATAAAAGCCAAGGCCTGACTTGACGTGCTCATGCACGTTTTCCACCATAGACATCAATGGAGAAATGTGTAAGAAAAAAACTAAACACCTGCGATTGCGGAATGGCGATCACTATAAGGCATTCCCCATTGATGTCTATGGGGACAAGGAAGTTTGTTATAAATCTAACACCCTAACATAAACCCCTAGTCTAATAACCCCTAGCCTGCCGCTCCAGACACCACCAACACTAAATAAAGATATTAACCCCTAATCCATCGCCCTTTGACATCGCCAACACTAAATAAAGCTATTAAACCCTAAACCGGCGCCCCGGCATTGCTAACACCTAAATAAAGTTATTAACCCCTCATCCACACCCCCTTGACATCGCCAATACTAAATAAAGTTTTTAACCCCTAATCTGCCATCCTCTGCATCGCAAATACTAAACTAAACCTATTAACCCCTAAACAGTCAAACACCCATATCGCAAATACTAAACTAAACATGTTAACTCCTAAACCGCCAAACACCCACATCGCAAATACTAACCTAAACCTATTAACCCCTAAACCGCCAAACACCCACATCGCAAAAACATAAATTATGCTTACCTGATAATTTCATTTCCTTCTGTATGAGGAGAGTCCACAGCATTATTCCTTTATCTTGCGATAAAAAGACTTGTCCGCAGACCAGGACTTCAGCCAGAGTGCCCTACGGGCTTGAACAGAAAAACCTGAAGTCTTAGCATTCAGGTGAATAATTTGCATATTAGCATCACAAATAAAAGCATTAGCCACCCTTAAGGCCTTAATTCTTTCCTGGATCACGTTGAGGGGACCCTCCACCTCAATCAACTCAGATAAGGCGTCGCACCAGTAGGTAGCCGCCCCAGCAACTGCTGCAACAGCCGCTGCCAGTTGAAACAAATATCCCGTTTGTTGAAACATCTTTCTTAACATAGTTTCTATCTTCTCATCCATGGGCTCTTTAAATGATGAACTATCCTCAAGCGGGATAGTAGTGCGTTTAGCAAGAGTGGAGATAGCGCCATCCACTTTAAGGATGGAATCCCATAACTCCAATTGAGAGTCCGGGACCGGGAACAATTTCTTAAAGAAAAAAGAAGTTGAAAATGAAGAACCAATCCTTTCCCATTCATTCTTAATAATGTTTGCCATCTTTATGGGAACCGGGAAAGTTTGTGGTACAACCCTGTCCTCGTAGACCTTATCTAATTTAGGCTGCGCAGCTCCCAAAACAAAAGTAAAAACTCTGTACATTCCAACATCTGCCTGAGCCTACCATCTCACACATGTCGCAGCATAATCAAATACACTTATGCGATTAATCCCCACTGTTAAATAATCCCCCTCCGGAGATATTAACCCTTGATTCCATACAGATAAAAAGAGCCACACTGTGACCCTGTCTTCTTGCATTATCATATGTGTAAAAAAAAAAAAAATTAAACGATCTTACCGGAATCTATGCCATGGAAAAGAAACACAGCCTCTCAAGTTTGACAGTCTTGTAGCATCGCTACTGACATGGACTTGAGTGATGGAAGCAGGCAGTGAAACTCGTCAACACTGATTGCTTAGGAGCTGTTAATACGAGTCTGGATGAGTTTGCAGAAAGACTCTCCCTGCATCTCCAGACTCAATGCCCTAACTGAGAGGCTGATAAGACTACTTAAAACTCAAGTCCCATTTTGAAGGGTAAAATGGAAGAAGGAAAAGTAAACTAAACCAATTAACCCCTAAACCATAAACAGATGGACATGGTCAGCAACAATACTCAGGTAGGCCGTGGCATTTAGACAATGCTCAATTGGTACTAAGGGGCCCGAAGTGTGCCAAGAAAATATCCCCCACACCATTTCACAATCACCACCAGCCTAAACCGTTGATACAAGGCAGAATGGATCCATGGTTTCATGTTGTTTACGCCAAATTCTGACCCTACCATCTGAACGTTGCAGCTGAAATCGAGACTCATCAGACCAGGCAATGTTTTTCTAATCTTCTGTTGAGTTACTGTTGCTTTTTTATCATCTCGAACCAGTCTGCCCATTCTCCTCTGACCTCTGACATCAACAAGGCATTTTTTTCCACACAACTGCCGCTCACTGGATATTTTCTCTTTATTGGACCTTTCTCTGTAAACCATAGAGATGGTTGTTCATGAAAATCCAAGTATATCAACAGTTTTTTTAAATACTCAGATCAGCCCGTCTGGTACTAACAACCATGCCACATTCAAAGTCACTTAAATCTCCTTTTTTCCCCATTCTGATGCTCGGTTTGAACTTCAGCAAGTCGTCTTCCCCACTTCTAGATGCCTAAATGCATTAAGTTGACGCCATGTGATTGGCTGATTTAGCAATTTGTGTTACCAAGCAAGAAGAGAAGATAGACCTATGTGCAAAACTGCCAGGTGGGGTGGCTAAAACTCCATTCTCCTGCACCATTACTAATTCCTCCTCAGACGGGCTACACAGTAACTCTGCAAACTTGCATTCCCTACATCATGCCAAATCAGGAGTCAAAAGAGGGGGCTATATACACATTTGGGGAGTCCTCGCTGAATTTAACTCAATTGCTAAGAACCTGAGAAGCAGGGATGCTCCTACAATGTTTGCAGACTTGGATACCCTGACATGGTCTGAGAGAAACGATTCCCTATATCATGGGAGCTTAGTCCATAAAAATGTGTAATCTATACTATCTTTACATGAAGGTTCACTTGTTGGTTTGTCCCATCGCCAGAACTGTCACAGACCCAGATGGGGAGGATCATGTCAGAATATTTCAAAATGGAGTTTTGTTGCTACGCATAAGCCCACAGCCATAATGAAAACTGGTGTAGGATAAATATATCGAACAAGTCTGCCCATTCTCCTTTGACATCAACAAGGCATTTTTTTCCACACAACTGCCGCTCACTGGATATTTTCTCTTTATTGGACCTTTCTCTGTAAACCATAGAGATGGTTGTTCATGAAAATCCAAGTATATCAACAGTTTTAAATACTCAGATCAGCCCGTCTGGCACTAACAACCATGCCACATTCAAAGTCACTTAAATCTCCTTTCTTCCCCATTCTGATGCTCGGTTTGAACTTCAGCAAGACGTCTTCCCCACTTCTAGATGCCTAAATGCATTGAGTTGCCGCCATGTGATTGGCTGATTTAGCAATTTGTGTTACCAAGCAAGAAGACAAGATAGACCTTTGTGCAAAACTGCCAGGTGGGGTGGCTAAAACTCCATTCTCCTGCACCATTACTAATTCCTCCTCAGACGGGCTATATTCCCTGCATTATGCCAAATCAGGAGTCAAAAGAGGGGGCTATATACACATTTGGGGAGTCCTCGCTGAATTTAACTCAATTGCTAAGAACCTGAGAAGAAGGGATGCTCCAACAATGTTTGCAGACTTGAATACCCTGACATGGTCTGAGAGAAACGATTCTCTATATCAGGGGAGCTTAGTCCATAAAAATGTGTCATCTATACTATCTTTACATGAAGGTTCACTTGTTGGTTATTCCCATCGCCAGAACTGTCACAGACCCAGATGGGGAGGATCATGCCAGAAGATTTCAAAATGGAGTTTTGTTGCTACGTATAAGCCCACAGCCATAATGAAAACTAGTGTAGGATAAATATGAGGCATCAAGATAGGCTCTTGACAGCCTCCCTTCACTGCACTAAGGGTATAATGCAGAGAAAGCACAAACTGGGACTAAATAAACTACAATCCTTTTGATCTTGTGTTGTACTGCTATAATATGTGGCTATCAGTTCATTTCAGCAGCAAACGTTTTTCCAGTTGACAACTCCAGAAGATGTTTCTTTATATACATTTATTTATGTTATATACTGTCTCCCACATGCTATAGCCAACTCCTCTGTTCACACCAAAAGATAGAGATAGCGCTAACACTAGACCAGTACATATCTGTATTCTTACATGCTTGTTTTTTTTAACTTACTCCCTAGACCCTTAATAGAACCATAATTTAAATGGTATCTTGGTACCAAGTGGTTTATCTCCCAACTTTTTTTTTTTTTTTTTAAGTTTCAAATTTTTTATTGATAAATAATATTCTCAATTACAGAGATAACATAGTGAATGTTTTTGGCGCACGCAGGCTCCTACAGGATATATAAACAGTAAATTGAAACCAATTTCAACATTTCAGGTTGGGGCGTATTCATAAAATGGAAAATGAGCGTGACATAGCTCTTATCGTAAGAGGTAGGTTAGTTGGGATGGGGAAGGGGCTGGAGAGAAAAGGAAGGGTGATAGTAGCATTAGAGGTAGAGAGAAAGTTCTTATTCAGAGGATAGACGTCAGAGGTCATCTAATGCGTGTTTACTCTAGTATTCAGGGACCAAGTAGTGGTGTAGCAGGATTGCCAATCTGCCCACACTAGTTCAAACAGGTCCGAATTATTTAGGGAGTAAAAGATAGGTTTCTCCATGTTGTAGATATATGCCATATAATTTAAGATGCATGACAATTTTGGGGGCGTCTTGGTTTTCCATACCTTGGCTATAGTCGCTTTAGTAGCTGTTAATAAATAAATTGCCAGGTATGCTTGGTGTTTAGGTAGTTTAAGAATGCCTATGTGTAAAAGGGCATTGGAAGGAATTGTGGGAAGTGCTATACCTAGTCCCGCTAGTGTACGGAAACAAGTATTCCATAAGGGTCTCAACTTGGGAAATTCCCACCATATGTGTAAAGAATCTCCTTTTTTACCACAATTACGCCAACATAGAGGAGATGCAGAGTCAAACATTTTGTTTAGTCTAGCAGGGGTGAGGTACCAATGCGTTAAGAGTTTGTAATAAGTTTAGAAGAGTGTAACACAGTGTAGTGCTTTTTTGGTGAGGGAGATTACATGTTGCCATGCCTGTGGGGGTACGGTCACGTTCAGAAATGATTCCCATTTGAGTAAGTGAGGGAGCTTATTCTCAGAGTCTGAGTTTCCTATTAAGGTATAGTGTATTGATAGGGGTCTATGTAGTTTGCTGCCTTGTTGCCAAGTAATTTCCCAGAGTGTTCGGGGTCGGTGCAATTCAGGTTGGAAGCCCCAACTGAGAAGAAAGCTCTTTAGTCTTGTATATTCGAATGTCATATGTCTGGGTAAGTTGAAGCCAGCCTTTATTTCTGAGAGTGTCATGAAGCGCGGAGTTGGTGAAGTGACCCAGAAGTCAGCTACTGTCTGTATTCCTACTCGTGTCCAGCCGTGAGGGTGAGAGTCAGGTAGGCCTCGGAGGAGACCCGTCATGGAAGTGATAGGTGAGGGGTGCGGGGCGATATGTTGATAGTGTCTCAGCTTATCCCACATGGCGAGGCATTCTCGTATTATGGTGTTACTAATGTCTGTGGTCCGTCGTAGATGGGCAGGGATCCAAATCAAGTCAGGTAGAAATATGTGGTTTGGGAGTGAGGCTTGTTCTATGGTTTTCCATTTACTAGGAGAGTCCTTCGCACCCCATTGCGAAATGTGAGTGAGCATGGCTCCTTCATAATACCTTGTTATCGAAGGGGAGGCTATGCCTCCTCTACTAAAGGGGCTTTGGAGAATTTTATGCGCCACTCTAGGGGGTTTATGCTGCCATATATATTTTGTGAATTTGCTCTGAAATTAATGGAGGAGATACCCCGGAATACGGAAAGGAAGGCATCTAAATAGATAAGTAATTTTAGGTAGGAATGACATCTTGAGGGCTGTTAGTCTGCCTATCCATGATATGTAAGTGTAATCCCATTTGTCTTTCAGAGTGCGCAGTTCGGCTAAAAGGGGCAAATAATTGTCTTTGATCATCTGAGGGATATTGTTCGATATCTTGACCCCTAAGTGTGAGATGAAGTTGTTGGCGCAGTGTACTCTATATTGGGTCATTAGGGTGTCAGCTGTGTCTTGGGGAAAGCCCCAGGTGAAAATTTCTGTTTTATGTAAATTTAATTTGTAAAGGGACATGTAACCAAAGGAGTCTAAGATTTCCTTCAGTCTCGGGAATGAAGATAGAGGGTCTGAGGAGAATATTGTTATGTCGTCGGCAAAGAGCGCTATTTTATGAATAGTGCCATGCAGACGTACGCCATCTATTTTCTTATCTTGTCTGATTTGCTCCGCTAATGGTTCTATTGCAAGGGCAAAAAGGAGAGGTGAAAGTGGACACCCTTGTCTGGTGCCATTGGAAAATCTCCCAACTTTTATACTACACTATTAAGGTCAGCCAAACTAAGTAATGGTGTCAGGCCGAGGCAATGTGGCTTAGCCATTTTAGTCCCTACATTTGAGGCAGACCTTACCTTACCACGTAATTATTTGTAGACTGAGCGAGATATAGCAATTATTTTGGGAGTGCTGTTTTCTCTTTCTAATTATCTTAATACAAGATCCATACTAACCTCTCTAAAGATTTTGTATTCAGTCCATAGGTACATTTTAAAAAGCTCCATCAGTTGTAAAGTTTAAACCCTCCCCTAATCTAAGTTTTTTTCTATATAAATGTGCATAGATACACGAGTCACTGTTTTACTGTTTTAAATAAGAGACAATTCAGCAGCAATATATGAACATCTAATACAACCATAATGTATGAGTGTATGTTGATCTTTTTATGCCAGACCCATTACCAATATCTTAGAAAGATCATAAAATGCCCACAAATGTAAGATAAGATGTGCTTAACGTACCAGTAAACTGATCTCCCAGCTCTCACAATAGCCAATAAACAATTGTAATATTAGGCAATATTAAATAAATAATTAAGTTGCGGCCTTAGCTCTCTCAAAGTTTTGGTTACCTATATATTAGTGTTATATTCATAGTCGATATATCTATATATATATATATATGTGTGTGTTTGTTATATTTACAGTTGATATGCTCTAAGGTTCAAAAGTGGCCTACTAATACTATAACCCTTCTTATATATATCCAGCTAACTACATTGGAGGTCTAAAAGTGGCCTCACTTGTTTGAAGGGGGTAGGAGAATGAGGGACTAAGATTAATATGTTCTATGCTATTCTTCAGGTACTAATTAGACAGTTGTCGATATTATTCTATACTCCAGATGGTGTTATCATATTTTTAGTACCCAATCCTATATACTATAAAAGGCCAAGTGTGTTTGTCCGAAGCTGTCATGCGCAGTAGAGACAGCACAGGACAAACACACCTGGCCTTACCTGATCTGCTGTTTGTGGCACGGTGCGGCGAAAGTGGGTGTGGCCGACGTGTGTGGGGGCGGGGCTGGGCGCAGTCAGCGCGAGAGAGGGGAGAGAGATAGAAAGAGAGGGGGAGAGACAAAAAGAGATGGGAAAATGCTAAAGAGAGGAGGGAAAGCAAAGTAGAGGGGAAAGAACAAAAGAGAGGGGAAAGAGCAAAATAGAGGGAAGAGAGAGAAAAAGAGGAGGAGAGAGAAAATAAGAGGGGGAAAGAGAGAGAGCAAAAGAGAGGGGAGAGAGAGCAAAAGAAGAGAGGGGGGAGATGGGGAGAGAGAGAGGGTGAGAGAGAGCAAAAGAGAGGGGGAGAGAGAGAAAAAGAGAGGGGGAGAGGGGGGAGAGAGCAAAAGAGAGGGGGGAGGGAGCAAAAGAGAGGGATGGAGAGAGAGAGTAAAAGAGAGGGATGGAGAGAGAGAGCAAAAGAGAGAGATGGAGAGAGAGAGAGAGCAAAAGAGAGTGGAGAGAGCAAAGGAGAAAGTTGGAGAGAGAGCAAAAGAGAGGGGGAGAGAGAGAGAGCAAAAGAGAGGGATGGAGAGAAAGAGCAAAAGAGAGGGATGGAGAGATAGAGCAAAAGAAAGGGATGGAGAGAGAGAGCAAAAGAGAGGGGAAAGAGACAAAGCAAAAGAGAGGGAGGAGAAAGAGAGCGCAAAAGAGAGGGGGGGAGAGCGCAAAGGAAAGGGGGAGAAAGAGAAAGCAAAAGAAAGGGGGAGAAAGAGAAAGCAAAAGAGAGGGGGAGAGAGAGAAAGCAAAAGAGAGGGGGGAGAGAGAGAGTGCAAAAGAGAGGGGTAGAGAGAGTGCAAAAGAGAGGGGGAGAGAGAGAGCGCAAAAGAGAGGGGAGAGAGAGAGCACAAAAGAGAGGGGAGAGAGAGTGCAAAAGAGAGGAGGGAGAGAGAGCACAAAAAAGAGGAGGGATAGAGCACAAAAGAGTGGGGGAGAGAGCGCAAAAGAGAGGGGAGAGAGAGAGCGCAAAAAAGAGGGGGAGAGAGCACAAAAGAGAGGGGGAAAGAGACAGCGCAAAAGAGAAGGGGGAGAGAGAGCAAAAGAGAGGGGGAGAGAGGGAGTGCAAAAGCCAGGGGGGAGAGAGAGCAAAAGAGAGGGGGAAGAGAAAGCAAAAGAGAGGGTGGAGAGAGGGAGCAAAAGAGAGGGGAAAGAGCAAAAGAAAGGATAGAAGAGCAAAAGAGAAGGGGAGAGAGAGCAAAAGAAAGGGGTAAAGAGAGCAAAATATAGGTGGAGCGAGAGAGAGCACAAAAGAGAGGGGGGAGAACACAAAAGAGAGGCGGGAAGGAGAGCAAAAGAGAGGGAGAGAGAGCAAAAGAGAGGGGGAGGGAGAGAGAGCAAGGGGTTGGACTGCTGTACTGCAAAAAATGGCCGGTGAGAGAGGGATGGAGAGAGAGCTCAAAAGAGAGGGATGGAGAGAGAGAGCAAAAGAGAGGGATGGAGAGAGAGAGCAAAAGAGAGTTTAGAGAGAGAGCAAAAGAGAGGGATGGAGAGAAAGAGCAAAAGAGAGGGATGGAGAGAGAGAGAGCAAAAGAAAGGGATGGAGAGAGAGAGAGAGAGAGAGAGAGAGAGAGAGAGCAAAAGAGAGGGGAAAGAGACAGAGCAAAAGAGAGGGGGAGAAAGAGAGCGCATAAGAGAGGGGGGAGAGAGTGCAAAAGAGAGGGGAGAGAGAGCGCAAAAGAGAGGGGGGAGTGAGAGAGAGTGCAAAAGAGAGGGGGAGAGAGAGCGCAAAAGAGAGGGGAGAGAGAGAGCAAAAGAGAGGAGGGAGAGAGAGAGCGCAAAAGAGAAGAGGGAGAGAAAGAGCACAAAAGAGTGGGGGAGAGAGTGCAAAAGAGAGGGGAAAGAGAGAGTGCAAAAGAGAGGGGGAGAGAGGACGAAAAGAGAGGGGGAGAGGGAGAGCGCAAAAGAGATGGGGAAGAGAGAGCAAATGAGAGGGGGAGAGAGAGAGCGCGCAAAAGACAGGGGGGAGAGAGAGCAAAAGAGAGGGGGGAGAGAAAGCAAAAGAGAGGGTGGAGAGAGGGAGCAAAAGAGAGTGGAAAGAGCAAAAGAAAGAGTTGAGAGAGCAAAAGAGAGGGGGTAGAGAGAGCAAAAGATAGGTGGAGCGAGAGAGAACACAAAAGAGAGGGGGGAGAGAGAGCAAAAGAGAGGGGGAGAGAGAGAGCAAAAGAGAGGGGGAGGGAGAGATAGAAAAGGGTGGGACCGCTGTACTGCAAAAAATGAGAGGGGGAGAGAGAGCGCAAAAGAGAGGGGACAGAGAGCGCAAAAAAGAGGGGGGAGAGAGAGTGCAAAAGAGAGGGTGAGAGAGAGCGCAAAAGAGAGGGGGAGAGAGAGAGCGCAAAAGAGAGGGAGAGAGAGAGAGCGCAAAAGAGAGGAGGGAGAGAGAGCACAAAAGATAGGAGGGAGAGAGAGAGCACAAAAGAGTGGGGGAGAGAGCGCAAAAGAGAGGGGAGAGAGAGAGCACAAAAGAGGGGGAGAGAGCACACAAGAGAGGGGGAGAGAGAGAGCGCAAAAGAGATGGGGGAGAGAGAGAGAGGGGGGAGAGAGAGAGAGCGCAAAAGACAGGGGGGGGAGAGAGCAAAAGAGAGGGGGGAGAGAGAGAGCAAAAGAGTGGGGAAAGAGCAAAAGAAAGGGTAGAGAGAGCAAAAGAGAAGGGGAGAGAGAGAGCAAAAGAGAGGGGGAGGGAGAGAGAGAAAGGGGTGGGACTGCTGTACTGCAAAAAATGGCCCGTGTAAACAGGCTTTAGGACTTGTATGTTTAATATTTTAACATGTATACCATTATACTGTCAGGAAGAATACTGAGTGTATTACTTTATATTTCTTCAATGTACCTATATGTGTATGCATTTTTTTCCCCTCAATAAAAATAAAATAAAAAAGATGTATGTCTGTTGGGTGCATTTAGGAAAACATATTGCACCTCTAGGCCTATTTGCTACTAAAATTGACATAATCACTAATAAATTATGTTAAAATGTACAATGACAATGTTTGAAAGGGCTAAGATTATTCAAATTAGTGCTAACAAACATATTTTAGTTTTGTTTTCTACAAAATGTTTTTAAATAAGCATAACTGTAACATATACATGCGGATATAAAATTATAGAATTATACATCAAATTATGTAGGTTAGTAGTAGACAAGGCAGGACAATGGCAGTCCAGCTTTAGAGAACATTAACAATATTTGTGTTGCATATGCAGAGTGGTAGACGAATGGGGAGTAGAGATTGGATATATATATATATATACATACACACATACACAATGTATCCAACAGTAAAGATGCCCACAATTCTTGACAACTACCTGGGTGCTAAACAATATGATATATTAGAGGAATAGTAAAATAGTAAAGTCCAAATTGAACTTGATTCAGATAGGGCATGTAATTTAAAACAACTTTCTAATTGACTTTTATCATTAATTTTGCTTTGTTCTCTTGCTATTAGTTGAAAACTAAACCTAGGTATGCTCATATGCTAATTTCTAAGCCCTTGAAGGACACCTCTGCATTTGACAGTTTTTCACAGCTAAAGGGCATAAGTTCATGTGTTTCATATAGATAACACTGTTCTCATGCATGTGAAGTTATTTAAGAGTCAGCGCTAATTGCCTGAAATACAAGTCTGTCAAATGATCTGTGATAAGGAGGCAGTCAGCAGAAGCTTAGATACAAGGGGCTCTATTTAACAAAGGTCTTGCGGACCTGATCAGACAGTGCGGATCAGGTCCGCAAGTCCTCGCTGAATGCGGAGAGCAATACGCTCTCCGTATTCAGCATTGCACCAGCAGCTCACAAGAGCTGCTGGTGCAACGCCGCCCCCTGCAGACTCGCGGCCAAATCGGGGGGTCAATCAGCCTGATCGTACTCGATCGGGTTGATTTCCTGCGATGTCTGTCCGCCTGCTTAGAGCAGGCGGACAGCGTTATGGAGCAGCGGTCTTTGTGACCGCTGATTCATAACTGCTGTTTCTGGCGAGTCTGAGTCTGAGGCGGGAGTGAGGCGGTTTAGGGGGTTAATACATTTATTATAGTGGCAGCGAGGTCCGGTCGGCAGATTAGGGGTTAATAAGTGTAGGTAGGTAGCAGCGACGTTGGGGGGGGCAGATTAGGGGTTAATAAATATAATATAGGTGTTGGCGATGTTAGGGGCAGCAGATTAGGGGTACATAGGGATAATGTAGGTTGTGGCGGTGTACGATCGGCAGATTAGGGGTTAAAAAATTTAATTATAGTGGCGGCGATGTGGGGGGACCTCGGTTTAGGGGTACATAGGTAGTTTATGGGTGTTAGTGTACTTTAGAGCACAGTAGTTAAGAGCTTTATGAACCGGCGTTAGCCCATAAAGCTCTTAACTACTGACTTTTTTCTGCGGCTGGAGTTTTGACGTTAGAGTTCTAACGCTCACTTCAGCCAAGACTCTAAATACCAGCGTTAGAAAGATCCCATTGAAAAGATAGGATACGCAATTGACGTAAGGGGATCTGCTGTATGGAAAAGTTGCGGCTGGAAAGTGAGCGTTAGACCCTTTCCTGCCTGACTCTAAATACCAGCGGGCGGCGAAAACCAGCGTTAGGACCCCCTAACGCTAGTTTGGACGGCTAACGCAGAACTCTAAATCTAGGAGTTGATGTTTACTATCCCTTTAAATACTAAAAAGCACTCACCGGGTTTTAATGACTTAATTTATAATTTATTGTGACATTTTAGGCTCAAAATGTCCCCTTCTTCAAACAACAAGTAAAAGCAACTCACATTTTATATTCAACATGTTTTTCAAAATCACTCCCTTTCTCTGTGTATAAATAAGCAAAACTCTCTATCTCAGTGCCTTGGGATGCAACGCTATGCATGTCAGCGAAGAATTAATGATGGCCATGAACCGGAAGTTGTACCGTATATTCAATCCTCAAGGTAACACATAATTTTTTTTTACTACATTTAGATTATATACAACATTACGTGTATAGATATACTTAAAGGGATACTAAATCCAAAACATTTCTTTAATGATTCAGATAGAGCATGCAATTTTAAGCAAGTTACTAATTTACACCTATTATCAATTTTTCTTCGCTCCCGTGCTATCTTTATCTAAAAAGCAGGAATGTAAAGCAAAGCTTAGGAGCCGGCCCATTTTTGGTTCAGAACCTGGGTTACTCTTGTTTATTGGTTGGCTGAATGTAGTCCACAATAAGCAAGTGCTTTTCAGGGTGCTAAACCTAAAATGGGCCGGCTCCTAAGCTTAACATTTATGCTTTTTAAATAAAGATAGCAAGAGAACAAAGAAAAAATGATAATAGGAGTAAATTATAAAGTTGGTTAAAATTAAATGCTCTATCTAAATCATGAAAGAAAAAAAATGGGTTTAGTATCCCTTTAACATTTGTGACATCATGTAGATCACTGATCTTATATCAGCTAATGATACATCTTATTAATATAATAAACATGTTGATTGGAGTAGTCATGTTAGTCCAGAGATTTAGATATCAAAATAACAAGAGTATTGCATTGAGCAATGATACTTTTTTATAAGACTAACTATACATTTATAAAATGACAAGCTTTCAGAAGAATTACTTCCTTTCTCAAGTCTGAAGCAATACTGACCAATTAAATGGAATTTACAGATTATGAGGGATATTTATCAAGCTATAATATGAGAATGGTACAGGCACTAGGACCCAGTGACCCTGGGAAAAAGACTGAGCTAAATGTAACAGTCCGGTGCTACCCCTAAAAAAGGTTTTATCAGTAAAAGTTAAGAATAAAGGTTTAGGGTTTAATGAGCACTCTTTCCTAGTCTAAGTAGTAAGGAATTAAAAAATAACTTTTAAAAATTAAATGTAAAAATGAGGAAACAACCTCTATATAATAAATTAAACCCCACCAACCAAAGTAATAATCAAGTGAGATAAAAAGTGCATGCATTCATCCCCGTTTCCTGGCCGATAGCAGCAGTCGTCGGCATCAGGTGCCAGGGGTGAAAAAACATGCAATATCACTAATAGAATACACAAACTAGTTTCGGCCCAAGTAGTGGCCTTTTTCAATGTGAGTAGTAACAAGCAGAAGCCCCAAATGCCACCCTTTTAAATACAGGCATGCTGCCTGCTATTCACCAATCATGGTGCAGCATCCAGAGCCGCCCCTCATACAGCCTATCTATGCTGTGTGTGGCTGTGGTGTGGGCGTGTGCTGATTCTGTGCATCACGATTGGTGGACAGATTGTGACATCACATAACAGAAGACTTTGGCCCGTACTTATCAACCCGTCAACTTACCTGCATTCGACGGCCCCAATACGCTCGCCTAAGTTCGCCTAACATCGCTGCCGCGGACCTGAATACGCTCTCCAAAATGATCAAAAAAGCTGTCAAAAAGCCACGCACCAAGTACGGGGCGATGAGCAGCGGACTGTTGTTAACTAACAGTCATCGATCTCGCTGCTCTTCGGTTTTTTACAGCTTTATTGATACCCTGTCACTAAGCACCCACACTATACTATACTATTTTACCCCCTATACCGCCGCTCCCGGACCCCGCCGCAACTAAATGAAGAGCCCACCGCACCTACATAAAGTTATTAACCCCTAAACTGCCACTCCTGGAGCCCACCGCCACCTACATTATACATATTAACCCCTAATCTGCTGCCCCCTATACCTCCACCACCTACATAAAGTTATTAACCCTAATACTGCCGCTCCCGGACCCCGCCGCAACTAAATAAATTGTTTAACCCCTAAACTGCTGCTCCCGGAGCCCACCGCCACCTACGTTATATTTATTAACCCCTAATCTTCCCCCCCTACACCGCCGCCACTATATTAAAGTTATTAACCCCTAAACCTAAGTCTAACCCTAACACCCCCCTAACTTAAATATAATTTAAATAAATCTAAATAAAATTACTATTATTAACTAAATTATTCCTATTTAAAACTAAATACTTACTTATAAAATAAACCCTAGCGGCTAGATTTAGAGTTGGGCGGTAGCCGTCAAAACCAGCGTTAGAGGCTCCTAACGCTGGTTTTTACTGCCCTCTGGTATTTGGAGTCAGTCAGGAAAGGGTCTAACGCTCACTTTCCAGCCGCGACTTTTCCATACCGCAGATCCCCCTACGCCATTTGCGTATCCTATCTTTTCAATGGGATCTTTCTAACGCCGGTATTTAGAGTCGTGGCTGAAGTGAACGTTAGAAATCTATCGACAAAACTACAGCCGCAAAAAAAAGTCAGTAGTTAAGAGCTTTCTGGGCTAACGCCGGTTTATAAAGCTCTTAACTACTGTGCTCTAAAGTACACTAACACCCATAAACTACCTATGTACCCCTAAACCGAGGTCCCCCCAAATCGCCGCCACTCTATTAAAATTTTTTAACCCCTAATCTGCCGACCGCACACCGCTGCCACCTACATTATCCCTATGAACCCCTAACCTGCTGCCCCTAACACCGCCGACCCCTATATTATATTTATTAACCCCTAATCTTCCCCCCTCAACGTCGCCTCCACCTGCCTACACTTATTAACCCCTAATCTGCCGAGCGGACCGCATCGCTACTATAATAAAGTTATTAACCCCTAATCCGCCTCACTCCCACCTCAATAACCCTATAATAAATAGTATTAACCCCTAATCTGCCCTCCCTAACATCGCCGTCACCTAACTTCAAGTATTAACCCCTAATCTGCCGATCGGAGCTCACCGCTACTCTAATACATTTTTTAACCCCTAAAGCTAATTCTAACCCTAACACTCCCCTAAGTTAAATATAATTTTATTCTAACAAAATAAATTAACTCTTATTAAATAAATTATTCCTATTTAAATCTAAATACTTACCTGTAAAATAAACCCTAATATAGCTACAATATAAATAATAATTATATTGTAGCTATTTTAGGATTAATATTTATTTTACAGGCAACTTTGTATTTATTTTAACCAGGTACAATAGTTAGTAAATAGTTAAGAACTATTTAATAGTTACCTAGTTAAAATAATTACAAAATTACCTGTAAAATAAATCCTAACCTAAGTTACAATTAAACCTAACATTACACTATCAATAAATTAATAAAATAAAATACCTACAATTACCTACAATTAAACCTAACACTACACTATCAATAAATTAATTAAATACAATATCTACAAATAAATACAATGAAATAAACTAACTAAAGTACAAAAAATAAAAAAGAACTAAGTTACAAAAAATAAAAAAATATTTACAAACATTAGAAAAATATTACAACAATTTTAAACTAATTACACCTACTCTAAGCCCCCTAATAAAATAACAAAGCCCCCCAAAATAAAAAAATGCCCTACCCTATTCTAAATTAAAAAAGTTAAAAGCTCTTTTACCTTACCAGCCCTGAACAGGGCCCTTTGCGGGGCATGCCCCAAAGAATTCAGCTCTTTTGCCTGTAAAAAAAACACATACAATACCCCCCCCAACATTACAACCCACCACCCACATACCCCTAATCTAACCCAAACCCCCCTTAAATAAACCTAACACTAAGCCCCTGAAGATCTCCCTACCTTGTCTTCACCTCACCGGGTCCAGATCTGTCCAGAAGAGCCTCCGATGTCTTGATCCAAGCCCAAGCGGGGGGCTGAAGAGTGACGTCCATCCTCGGGCTGAAGTCTGGATCCAAGCGGCGGCTGAAGAAATCCATCATCGGGCTGAAGTCGGAAGTCCATCATCGGGATGAAGTCTTCTATCAAGCAGCATCTTCAATCTTCTTTCTTCCGGAGCGGAGCGGAGCCATCTTCTTCCCGGCCGACACGGATCCATCCTCTTCTAATGACGCCTACTAGCCGAATGACGGTTCCTTTAAATGACGTCATCCAAGATGGCGTCCGTCGAATTCCGATTGGCTGATAGGATTCTATCAGCCAATCGGAATTAAGGTAGGAAAATTCTGATTGGCTGATGGAATCAGCCAATCAGATTCAAGTTCAATCCGATTGGCTGATCCGATCAGCCAATCAGATTGAGCTCGCATTCTATTGGCTGATCGGAACAGCCAATAGAATGCAAGCTCAATCTGATTGGCTGATCGGATCAGCCAATCGGATTGAACTTGAATCTGATTGGCTGATTCCATCAGCCAATCAGAATTTTCCTACCTTAATTCCGATTGGCTGATAGAATCCTATCAGCCAATCGGAATTCGACGGACGCCATCTTGGATGACGTCATTTAAAGGAACCGTCATTCGGCTAGTAGGCGTCGTTAGAAGAGGATGGATCCGCGTCGGCCAGGAAGAAGATGGCTCCGCTCCGGAAGAAAGAAGATTGAAGATGCTGCTTGATAGAAGACTTCATCCCGATGATGGACTTCCGACTTCAGCCCGATGATGGATTTCTTCAGCCGCCGCTTGGATCCAGACTTCAGCCCGAGGATGGACGTCACTCTTCAGCCCCCCGCTTGGGCTTGGATCAAGACATCGGAGGCTCTTCTGGACAGATCTGGACCCGGTGAGGTGAAGACAAGGTAGGGAGATCTTCAGGGGCTTAGTGTTAGGTTTATTTCAGGGGGGTTTGGGTTAGATTAGGGGTATGTGGGTGGTGGGTTGTAATGTTAGGGGGGTATTGTATGTGTTTTTTTTACAGGCAAAAGAGCTGAATTCTTTGGGGCATGCCCCGCAAAGGGCCCTGTTCAGGGCTGGTAAGGTAAAAGAGCTTTTAACTTTTTTAATTTAGAATAGGGTAGGGCATTTTTTTATTTTGGGGGGCTTTGTTATTTTATTAGGGGGCTTAGAGTAGGTGTAATTAGTTTAAAATTGTTGTAATATTTTTCTAATGTTTGTAAATATTTTTTTATTTTTTGTAACTTAGTTCTTTTTTATTTTTTGTACTTTAGTTAGTTTATTTCATTGTATTTATTTGTAGATATTGTATTTAATTAATTTATTGATAGTGTAGTGTTAGGTTTAATTGTAGGTAATTGTAGGTATTTTATTTAATTAATTTATTGAGAGTGTAGTGTTAGGTTTAATTGTAACTTAGGTTAGGATTTATTTTACAGGTAATTTTGTAATTATTTTAACTAGGTAACTATTAAATAGTTCTTAACTATTTACTAACTATTGTACCTGGTTAAAATAAATACAAAGTTGCCTGTAAAATAAATATTAATCCTAACATAGCTATAATATAATTAAAATTTATATTGTAGCTATATTAGGGTTTATTTTACAGGTAAGTATTTAGCTTTAAATAGGAATAATTTATTTAATAAGAGTTAATTTATTTCGTTAGATTTAAATTATATTTAACTTAGGGGGGTGTTAGTGTTAGGGTTAGACTTAGCTTTAGGGGTTAATCCATTTATTACAGTAGCAGCGAGATTCGGTTGGCAGATTAGGGGTTAATAATTGAAGTTAGGTGTCGGCGATGTTAGGGAGGGCAGATTAGGGGTTAATACTATTTATTATAGGGTTATTGAGGCGGGAGTGAGGCGGATTAGGGGTTAATAAGTGTAGGCAGGTGGAGGCGATGTTGAGGGGGGCAGATTAGGGGTTAATAAATATAATATAGGGGTCGGCGGTGTTAGGGGCAGCAGATTAGGTGTACATAGCTATAATGTAGCTTGCGGTGGTATACGGAGCGGCAGATTAGGGGTTAATAATAATATGCAGGGGTCAGCGATAGCGGGGGCGGCAGATTAGGGGTTAATAAGTGTAAGGTTAGGGGTGTTTAGACTCGGGGTTCATGTTAGGGTGTTAGGTGCAGACATAGGAAGTGTTTCCGCATAGCAAACAATGGAGCTGCGTTAGGAGCTGAACGCTGCTTTTTTGCAGGTGTTAGGTTTTTTTTCAGCTCAAACAGCCCCATTGTTTTCTATGGGGGAATCGTGCACGAGCACGTTTTTGAAGCTAGCCGCGTCCGTAAGCAACGCTGGTATCTAGAGTTGCAGTGGCGGTAAATATGCTATACGCTCCTTTTTTGGAGCCTAACGCAGCCATTCTGTGAACTCTAAATACCAGCGGTATTTAAAAGGTGCGGGAGAAAAAAAGCACGCGTAGCTAACGCACCCTTTTGGCCGCATAACTCTAAATCTAGCCGTAGGATAGCTACAATATAAATAAGAGTTACATTGTAGCTATTTTAGGATTTAATTTTATTTTACAGGCAACTTTGTATTTATTTTAACTAGGTAGAATAGTTATTAAATAGTTATTAACTATTTAATAACTACCTAGCTAAAATAAAGACAAATTTACCTGTAAAATAAAACCTAACCTAAGTTACAATTACACCTAACACTACACTACAATTAAATTAATTAAATTAATTAGCTACAATTACCTACAATTAAATACAATTAAATAAAATTAACTAAAGTACAAAAAACAAACCCACTAAATTACAGAAAATAAAAAAATAATTACAAGAATTTTAAACTAATTACACCTAATCTAAACCCCCTAATAAAATAAGTAATCACCTCTTTTACCTGTAAAAAAAGAAATACAACCCCCCAACATTAAAACCCACCACCCACACACCCAACCCTACTCTAAAACCCACCCAAACCCCCCCTTAAAAAAACCTAACACTAACCCCCTGAAGATCACCCTACCTTGAGCCGTCTTCACCCAACCGGGCCTAAGTCCTCAACAAAGCCGGGCGAAGTGGTCCTCCAGACGGGCAGAAGTCTTCATCCAATCCGGGCAGAAGAGGTCCTGCAGACGGGCAGAAGTCTTCATCCAGGTGGCATCTACTATCTTCATCCATCCGACGAGGAGCAGCTCCATCTTGAAGACATCCGACGCGGAGCATCCATCCAGACCGACGACTAACGATGAATGACGGTTCCTTTAAATGATGTCATCCAAGATGGCGTCCCTTGAATTCCGATTGGCTGATTGAATTTTATCAGCCAATCGGAATTAAGGTAGGAAAAATCCTATTGGCTGATGCAATCAGCCAATCGTATTGAAGTACAATCCGATTGGCTGATCCAAGCAAGCTCAATTCTATTGGCTGATTGCATCAGCCAATAGGATTTTTCCTACCTTAATTCCGATTGGCTGATAGAATTCTATGAGCCAATCAGAATTCAAGGGATGCCATCTTGGATGACGTCATTTAAAGGACCAATCATTCGCCGGGTAGTCATCGGTCTGGATGGATGCTCCGCGTCGGATGTCTTCAAGATGGAGCCGCTCCTTGTCGGATGGATGAAGATAGAAGATGCCGCCTGGATGAAGACTTCTGCCCGTCTGGAGGACCTCTTCTGCCCGGATTGGATGAAGACTTCTGCCCGTCTGGAGGACCACTTCGCCCGGCTTCGTTGAGGACTTAGGCCCAGTTGGGTGAAGACGGCTCAAGGTAGGGTGATCTTCAGGGGGTTAGTGTTAGGTTTTTTTAAGGGGGGTTTGGGTGGGTTTTAGAGTAGGGTTGGGTGTGTGGGTGGTGGGTTTTAATGTTGGGGGGGTTGTATTTCTTTTTTTACAGGTAAAAGAGCTGATTACTTTGGGGCAATGCCCCGCAAAAAGCCCTTTTAAGGGCTATTTGTAATTTAGTATAGGGTAGGGCTTTTTATTATTTTGGGGGGCTTTTTTATTTTATTAGGGGGCTTAGATTAGGCGTAATTAGTTTAAAATTCTTGTAATTATTTTTTTATTTTCTGTAATTTAGTGTTTTGTTTTTTTTGTACTTTAGTTAATTTTATTTAATTGTATTTAATGGTAGGTAATTGTAGTTAATTAATTTAATTTATTTAATTATAGTGTAGTGTTAGGTGTAATTGCAACTTAGGTTAGGTTTTATTTTACAGGTAAATCTGTCTTTATTTTAGCTAGGTAGTTAATAAATAGTTAATAATTATTTAATAACTATTGTACCTAGTTAAAATAAATACAAAGTTGCCTGTAAAATAAAAATAAATCCTAAAATAGCTACAATGTAACTATTAGTTATATTGTAGCTATCTTATGGTTTATTTTATAGGTAAGTATTTAGTTTTAAATAGGAATAATTTAGTTAATGATAGGAATTTTATTTAGATTTATTTAAATTATATTTAAGTTAGGAGGTTATTAGGTTTAGGGTTAGACTTAGGTTTAGGGGTTAATTAATTTAATATAGTGGCGGCGGTGTAGGGGGGGCAGATTAGGAGTTAATAAATATAATGTAGGTGGCGGCGGTGTAGGGGGGGCAGATTAGGGGTTAATATATATAATGTAGGTGGCGGTGGGCTCCGGGAGCATCGGTTTAGGGGTTAAACACTTTATTTAGTTGCGGTGGGGTCCGGGAGCAGCGGTTTAGGGGTTAATAAGTTTATTAGAGTAGCGGTGGGCTCCAGGAGCTGCGGTTTAGGGGTTGATAAGTTTAATGTAGGTGGCGGCGGTGTAGGGGGGGCAGATTAGGGGTGTTTAGACTCGGGGTACATGTTATGGTGTTAGGTGTAAACGTTCCCATAGAAATCAATGGGATATCGGGCAGCAGCGAACATGAGCTTTCGCTGCTGTCAGACTCCCATTGATTCCTATGGGATCCACCTCCTCCAGGGCGGCGGATTGAAAACCAAGTACGCTGGGTCGGAAAAGTGCAGAGCGTACCTGCTAGTTCTTTGATAACTTCCAAAAGTAGTCAGATTGTGCCGAACTTGCGTTTCGGGAACATCTGTAGTGAAGTAAACATCGATCTGTGTCGGACTGAGTTTGGCGGATTGTATGTTACGTCACTAGATTCTACTTTTACCTGTCTGTAGGGCTTGATAACTAAGGCGAATCAGGCTCGCCGCAAATACGCTGCGGAATTCCAGCGTATTTGCGGTTGACAGCTTGATAAGTAGAGGCCATAGTGTGTAAACAGACTCTGACAGGATTAGTGTATAACAATACAGTAAAATCCTGGTTAGTAGTACTGTATGTGTTCCTGAGTATTACACATATTTGTGCATTCGTTGCAATTGGAGGAAATGGATTACAGTGCACACAGTGATACTGCAGTATAGAACATTCTGTTACTGACAGTGAACCCTCATAGTTTGTTACTACTCACATTGAAAAAGGCCACTACTTGGGCCGAAACTAGTTTGTGAATTTTATTAGTGTTATTTCATGTTTTTTTACCCCTGGCACCTGATGCCGACTACTGCTGCTATCGGCCAGGAAACAGGGGGGTGAATACAAGCACTTTTTATCTCACTTGATTATTACTTTGGTTGGTGGGGTTTAATTTATTATATAGAGGTTGTTTCCTCATTTTTACATTTAATATTTATCATGCTGTCAACCGCAAATATGCTGGAATTCTGCAGCGTAATAGTGGTGAGCTTGATTCGACCTATTTATCAAAGTCTACAGACCGGCAAAAGTTGAAATTTGTGACGTAACATACGCTCCGCTGCTCTAAATCCGACACAGATCGATGCTTACATCATTACAGATGTTCCGAATACAAATTCTGCACTATCTGACAACTTTTGCAAGTTATCAAACTTCTAACTGGTACGCTCGCGGCTATTCCGTCCCAGCCTACCTGGTTTTCAATCCGCCACCCTGGAGGCCGCGGATGCCATAGGAATCAATGGGAGTCTGAAAGCAGCAAAAGCTCATGTTCGATGCTGCCAGATATCCCAATGATTTATATGGAAGAAAACCAGTAACGTTCACACCTAACACCCTAACATATACCCGAGTCTAAACACCCCTAATCTGTCACCCCTGACATCGCTGCCACCTACATAATGTTATTAACCCCTATCCCGCCGCTCTTGGACCTCACTGCAACTAAATAAAAGTATTAACCCCTATCCCGCCGCTCACCGACACTGCCGTAACTGTAACAAAATTATTAACCCCTAAACCACTGGCCTCCATCATCACTACCACTAAATAAAATGATTAACCCATAAACCGCCAGCCCCACCACATCGCCATAAACTAAATTAAGCTATTAACCCCTAAACCTAACAACACGCTAACTTTATATTAAATATTAACTCACCCCTATCTTATAATAAATTTAAACTTACCTTTAGAATTAAAATAAACTATATTAAACTATTAATTAAACTACCCTAACTATTATACTACAATTACATTAAACTATATAAAACTATTAATTAACCTATCCTAACTATTATACTACAATTACATTAAACTATATAAAACTATTAATTAACCTATCCTAACTATTATACTAAAACTACATTAAACTAACAATTGAATTAACTATATTACATATTTAAAAACCTAACCCTACTCAAGTTATTTAAATCTAATATAAAAAATTACTAAGTTCCAAAAGAATAACAACTAAGATACAAAAAATAAAAAACAATAAGTTACAATAAATACAAAACCACAGTATCAAAAATAAAAAAGATCCTCCAAAATAAAAAAACCCTAGCCTACAATAAACTACCAATGGCCCTTAAAAGGTCCTTTTGTGGTGCATTGCCCCAAAGAAATCCGCTCTTTTACCTGTAATAAAAAATACAAACACCCCCCCAACAGTAAAACCCACCACCCACACAACCAACCCCCCCCCAAATAAAAACCTATCTAAAAAACCTAAGATCCCCATTGCCCTGAAAAGGGCATTTGGATGGGCATTGCTCTTAAAAGGGCATTTAGCTCTTTTTCTGCGCAAAGTCCCTAACCTAAAATTAAAACCAACCCAATAAACCCTTAAAAAACCCACCGACGATCCACTTACAGTTTTCGAAGACCGGACATCCATCCTCATACATGCGGGCCGAAGTCCTCATCCAAGCGGGCTGAAGTCTTCATCCAAGCGGACAGAAGTCTTCATCCAGACGGCATCTTCTATCTTCATCCATCTGGCGCGGAGCGGGTCCATCTTCAAGACATCCTGCATGGAGCATCCTCTTCTTACGACGTCTCTTGAAGAATGAAGTTTCCCTTTAAATGACGTCATCCATGATGGCGTCTCTTACATTCCGATGGACTGATAGAATTCTATCAGCCAATAGAAATTAAGGGGGGAAAAATCCTATTGGCTGTTGCAATCAGCCAATAGGATTGAGCTTTCATCCTATTGGATGACGTCATTTAAAGGGAAACTTTGTTCTACAAGAGACACCGTAAGAAGAGGATGCTCCGCGCAGGATGTCTTGAAGATGGACCCGCTCCACGCCGGATGGATGAAGATAGAAGATGCCGTCTGGATGAAGACTTCGGCCCGCTTGGATGAAGACTTCGGCCTGCTTGGATGAAGACTTCGCCAGCTTGGATGAGGATGGATGTCCGGTCTTCGAAAACTGTAAGTGGATCGTAGGGGGTTAGTGTTAGGTTTTTTAAAAGGGTTTATTGGGTGGGTTTTAATTTTAGGTTAGGGACTTTGGGCAGAAAAATAGCTAAATGCCCTTTTAAGGGCAATGCCCATCCAAATGCCCTTTTCAGGGCAATGGGGAGCTTAGGTTTTTTTGGATAGGTTTTTATTTGGGGGGTATGTGTGTGTGGGTGGTGGGTTTTACTGTTGGGGGGTGTTTGTATTTTATTTACAGGTAAAAGAGCTGATTTCTTTGGGGCAATGCCCCACAAAAGGGCCATTGGTAGTTTATTGTAGGCTAGGGTTTTTTTATTTTGGGGGTCTTTTTTATTTTGATAGGGCTATTAGTTTAGGTGTAATTCTTTTTTATTTTTTTTTATGTTTAAGTGATTTTTATTGAAAATTGGTACATTGAAAATGAACAAGATATATAATTTCAGTTACAAAACAATAGCATCGTAGCAGTTCACTATAAAGACAGTCATCGTTAATGATTAATCCAATTTCCATAGGTATTTTTGAGATTTTTTGGAGGAAGAAGTGAGTCACAACATATCATTGGAAGAGATAAAAGAATGTAGAGGGTGAAAGTAGGCAAAGGTAAGGGAGATGGGGGTTAGGAGGGGGAATAGAGGGGGAGATAGTGTCCCATCTGGTCTATCTTCTCTAAAGTCACAGGAAAGGATGTAGTTGTAGCTTATAAAAGTTACGGGTATAAAATGTCGGGTGAACTGTTTAAGTGTGGTCATCATAAGAACCTTGATCCCATATAAATTGAATATTGCAAATCGTGTCTTGTTTACCTAGGTAACAGTAATGCATCCTTTCTAGCGTGAGGACATGATCTACTTCAGATTTCCATTGGGCAATGGTCGGTATCTCACATGTCTTCCATTTCCTAGGGATTAAGCGTTTAGCACAGGAGAGCATTAAGAGAAGTAGCTTCCTGCGGTAAGCGCAAGCGATTTTGGGGATGAGATTAAGAATTATAATTGATGGGGAAAGTGTGATTGGTACACCCAGAGTATTAGCTATGTGTCTTTCTACTTGGTTCCAGAAGGTGTGTAGGAGGGGGCACGACCACCATATGTGGGTAAGGGTACCCTCCTCCCCGCATCGTCTCCAACAGCTGGAGGAGGCAGTAGGGTATATGATCCTCAGGCGCTGAGGGGTTAAGTACCACCGAGCTAATATTTTGTAGTTTAATTCAGATATGGTCAAGGATAGAGAGGCAGAATGTGCGTTTCGAAAGCATTGTCTCCAGGTCTCAGTATCTAGGTCATTTTGGAGTTCAACTGCCCACTTAATGAGATATGTGGGTCGTTTTTCGGGGAAAGAGCCCCTGAGCATTTTGTACGCTAGAGAGATGTGTGCTCTATTTATATTCGGGTTGATACATAACTGTTCAAAAGTGGTCAGGGGTCTAAGTATCATTTCTTTGTGCGGGCAGTGGATGATCGCGTGTCTGATCTGTAGATAGGAGTACCAACGGTGGAAAGGTGGGCCTAGTTCTTCATTAAGGGTAAGTCTGTCTTTGACTCCCGAGGTGTCGGTCACTAAGTAAACTGGTAGGGACCTATGAAGTCTATTAGTTGGATTATGAGGGTATAGGTCGTGCTTGAGAAAGAGGTGATATCGAAGGAGGGGGGTCAGGGGGGAACGTATAGTAGAAATTCCCTTTGTGTGAGTGAGTACGTCATCCCACACATCTAAGGTAGCTTTGATATAGTCATAGTCTTGTATAATGCGAGGTCTGGATTCTTTAGGAATCCAGGGGAGGTCTCTCATGGGGTCAGCCTGCGCTAGATGGCCCTCCATCTGTATCCAAAGCTTTGAGGGGTTGGCATGATTCCAAACTATAACTCTGGCTAAATGTGCGGCTTTATAGTAATTAGAAAGATTGGGGACACCAAGGCCTCCATCCTCTTTACTCAAATACATGGTGTGTTGAGCTATCCTTGGGCGTTTATATGACCATATAAAGGAGTTAATCATTTTTTGTTGTGTTAAGAGAAAGGGCTTCGGTAAGGGCAGAGGGAGGGCCTGGAACAGATATAGGTATCTGGGGACTATCATCATCTTCACCGTGTTGATTCGCCCTAGCCATGATAAATGTCCCTGTCTATGCCAGTTTTCTAGCGAGGATTTAACGTTCGTTTGGAGGTTGATAAAGTTATCTGGAAAGAGTGTGTGTGGATCTTTGGAGATTATCAAGCCTAGATATTTAAGTTTATCTGATACTGTGAACTTTGTTTGCAGCGTAATGTACAGCATTCCTTGAGAAGTTAGATTTATCGGCAATAGACCCGACTTCTCCATGTTGATGGAGAAGTTGGAAACCTGCTGGTATGCGTCTAGGATTTGTATGAGAGCGGGAAGGGAGGTGGTTGGGGATTGTAAAGTGAAAATCACGTCGTCCGCGAACAGGAGGCATTTTTGGGTAGTGTCTCCGAATTTTAGGCCTTGTATATGATGACAGTGTCTAATTTGTAGTGCCAGTATTTCAACTGTAATAGCGAATAATAGGGGTGAGAGCGGGCACCCCTGACGCGTGCCATTGGAAATGGGGAAAGGCTGGGATATATTATTGTTGACTTTAATTTTGGCGCTCGGGTTGTGATAAAGGGCCTTTATTCTGGAGATGAAGAGCTCGGAAAAGCCGAACTTTGACAGGGTGGACCACATAAATTGCCAGTCCACCCTGTCAAATGCCTTCTCAGCATCCGTCGAAAGCAAGGTTAGGGGCGTACGGGTAAGGTGGGCTTGTTGGAGTGAGTGAAGTAATCTAGTGGTGTTATCCTTCGCCTCTCTCCCCCTAATGAAGCCCACCTGATCAGGGTGGACTATGTTGGGCAATATTTCATTCATGCGGTTGGCTAAAATTTTGGCATATATTTTCATATCAATATTTATAAGGGAAATTGGTCTATAGTTACTGACTACATCATTGGGTTTGCCCGGTTTAGGAATCACCGTGATTACTGCTTCTAGGAGGGAGCTGGGCAAAACAGCACCTTGATCTATATCGTTAAAGAGTGTCAGGAGCTGGGGGTTTATGTGTTCTTGTAGGAGCTGGTAAAATTTGGATGTGAGGCCGTCTGGGCCTGGGGATTTGCCATTCGGCAAGGACTTAATAACTAAATTGATGTCTCTTAGGGTGATGGGAGAGTCTAAGAATGGTTTGTCGACTTCTGTGATAGGGGTTGTAAGGACGGTGTTCAAGTATGTTTCTATTTTCTCTTTCTTATCTTGTGGTGTGGAGTCTGCTAGATTATATAGTTGCTTATAGTAAGAAGCAAATGAGTTGACAATTTCTTCATTTTTGTGGGTTGCCTCACCAGATGGGTGGCGGATTGTCTTAATGAAATTGGAGAGCCGTTGTTTTTTAAGGGACCTGGCCAGTAGGCGACCTGATTTGTTACTTTCTATGAAAAACTTAGATTTAGTAGTTAACGCCCTCATGTGGGCTTTTTGAATCAGAAATTTATTTAGGGCTTCTCTAGCGTCATTTAATTTGGAGAGCTTGGTCGCGGAGGATGGGTCTGCCCTAAGAGTGGTTTCACAGGTAGTTAGTTCGTCAGATAGTGAAGTGAACTAGGCATTGTGAATCTTGCATTGTGTGGAGGTGTGTTTTATTATTACCCCCCTGATAAAACATTTATATGCCTCCCAATTGTTCGCGGGTGTCGTGTCCTCGGGTTTGTTTAGGGCGAAGAATTCGACCGAGTGTTTTTTAATGTCATCGACTGTTGCTTGGTTAGTCAGTATATGGTCATTGAGTCTCCAGTTGAATGTAGTATGTGGTTTGCTAGTCCATTTGAATTCTGTATGTACCATACTGTGATCAGACCAAGAGGTGTGTGTGATTCTAGAGTGTACAAGGGCAGAAAGCAGAGCCTGATCACACAGTATGTAATCCAACCTGGAGTACGTGTGTTGTGGATGTGAGAAAAAGGTGTAATCTTTTCTGTTGGTGTGTACTATTCGCCAGGTGTCAAATAAGTTAATAGATCGTAAGGCTGCGCAATTAGAGTTGAGAGTATTATTGCGTAGATAGGATTTTCCACTGGAGGTGTCTAGTATTGGGTTCATGGGAAAATTAAAATCTCCACCTGCAATGATGGGTCCCTTAGCTAAGTCTAGTATTTTGTTAACCAGGGTTTTGAAGAAGTGGGGGGTGGGTCTGTTTGGCGCATAGGTGTTAACCAATGTGACCGGGGTGCCGTAACATAGGCCAACGAGAATTAGGATCCTACCCTCAGTGTCTGTATATTTCTGTAGTAGTTCGAATGGGAAGCCGCGTCTAAATGAAATGCTGACCCCATTTTTCCTATTTGTACCAGAGCTACAGTAGTGTTGGTCGAAATATCTTTTGGATAAAGTAGGTTCGTGATTTTTCTTAAAGTGTGTTTCCTGAACCATAATAATGTCAATTTTTCGTTTGTAAAAGTCATGGAACGCTATAGAGCGTTTTTCGGCTGAGAGAAAGCCCTTAACATTCTGGGTGTCTATGTGTAATGTTTCTTCTTTATAGCGTACTGTAGGAGACATCGTAATGTCGGGTGTCTAGCACTAACCCACTCTTCGGTATGTAGGGACCAGATGGGACACTAAGTAGGAGAGGAAAAGGGTACCTACTGTTAGTGTTGGAGAAGGGGAGTATCAAAAGGAAGGTTGGTCAGTAGGAGTCAGTGGAGATAGGAAAGGAGAAAAGAGAAGTTATGACTTTAAAAACAGTATTAGAGTAAATAACAATATTTATAACAGTATTAATTCAATCAACATTAATGTAAAATACAAGTATTGCGCTGAGAAGAGAGGGAAGAAAATTATGCAATAGAATCTCAGCTCTTAACCTGTAACTTTGATCTTTGATCTTTGATCTCGGGGGCCTTCATTACAGGCCAGGTATCTGAGTAGAGTATGGTAATGTGGTAGTCGACTAATTCTAAGTGGCGTTGTTCTAGCAAGTAGGGGCTCATAGCTTCTCTACATTGCCTTATTTCAGAGAAGCCCGGTCAGTTTTATTGTGTCCTGTCTAGAGGAGTGTGGGGATTAGTAGAGGGTGTCATGTGGGATCCCTATGCTGTTAGTTGAAGTGTAGTCGATGTTCAAAGATGTTGGAGTGTATGTGTGTTGTCCATGTTACTAGAATTAAGTCAGCTGATGTGAAGTCACGGACATTTAAATAGTCAGTGTGTCGTGGTGCCGTTTGAACTCAGTAAAGTCTCAGGATATGCACAGGAGATTTTATAAGTTCTAAGGAGGAATCTCTCTAAGAGGGTCTGAAGTATATGTTCAGTTTCGGGGTCCTAAGGAGGGGGATGGGTGGGTCTATTAGTGTGGTTAAATACGTAGTTGGGGTAAGATAATGTCTTGTGACACGTTAAGAGTTCAGAAGTGATGTGACAACACTTGTAGGGAAATGTAAAATATCAGTGCAGGTATAACATATCAAACTCAGTGAATTCCCTAACATAATACAACAAAATTTATCTTAATATGAGGCATAATGTAGTACAAACAAAACTCAGTACCCCTGGGTCCATGGTGTCTCTTTGGTTCAGAAGGTCTGTTCAGTGTCACCGTGTTCTGTCTGGTGGGTTGTGAGGGTTGGTTAAGGGAGTTGTGTAGAGTTCTTGTACTGTTGAGATGTTTTCATTTTTCAGAGTTGGTGAGAGGTACACATGCTGTCTGAGTTATTGTGGTTGAGTCTAAAGTCGGCAAGTCACAGACGCTTAGGTAATCAATGTATTGTGTCATCACTTAACCTCGGCAAGGACCCTGATTGTGTAATGGAGTGTGGATAAAGTTGTAACGGCGCCTCTCTATGATAGTCATGTGTATATGATCGGTGCTGAGGACCTAGAAAAGGGGGGTGGTTGGGTCTATTGGTATGGTCAGGTGTGTGGTAGAGGAGAGATAATGTCTAGTGACAAGTTTAGAGTTCAGTAGCAGTATGTCAACATTTGTAGGGAAATAAAAAACATCAAAACATTTATAACATATTAAACTTTGTGGATAGCATAACATAACAGAATGGAACTTATCTTCATTTGGAACATAGTTCTAAACCAGCAGATTATATTGCTCTTAAGTGGTTAAAATACCATAGTCTATATGTGATGGGCATCCCATGCCTGGAAATCAAGGCCTAGTAAAAGAGGAAAAAGAGAAAAAAAAAAAAGGAGGCATATACAAGTAGACAATACATTGCATTGCATTTACTCATCTGATGGAGTCTGAGTCCGAGGTGCCTGAGTTGGTGGAAGATATTTGTCTTCTCTTGGTCTGATTAGAGTCAATGTCTGGATCTGGTCTCCGCTGGGATTTAAAGCCTGTTGAACCATCTTGAGGTCTTTGAGACGATTGATTGTTTGTTGTGTCAGGTGATGAAATTTTTAAAATGTTGCAGAATCTGTGAATGTCAGAGGGAGAAGAACATTCCGTCTTCTTCCCGTTTTTCATCACTATTACTGAGGTAGGAAATCCCCATCTGTATGGAATGTGAAGTGAACGGAGATGTGTTGTTAGGGGTTGAAAGTCCCGTCTCTTCTGCAATGTTCTGAGTGATAGGTCCTGGTAGATTTGAATTCGATGACCTTGGAAATGTATAATTTGTTTTTTCCTGGCGGTGTTATATATTTCCTCTTTTTGACAGTAATTTTGGAAATGTACCACAATGTCTCTTGGAGGGGAGTCATCTGGGGGCTTCGGATGTAATGCTCTGTGAGCTCTATCTAGTGGAATGTCTAGGTTTTCAGGAGAGTTTTCTCTAAGTATGTCTGCAAAGAGAGCCTGGAGAAAGTCTCAGATATCATTGTTCAATACAGACTCTGGTATCCCCCTGAAGCGAAGATTTCCCCTTCTGGTGCGATTTTCCAAATCGTCAATTTTATCTTCGAGTTCTGAAATATGACGGTCTTGTTGAGTTTGACTCGTAGAGAGATGTGCTAGTTTTTGTGCTACCACAAACTCATGCTCTTCTAGGTTGTCAACCCTGTGGCTCAGGTCACCGATCTCTTTCTTTAGATCAGCGCATTCCTCTTTGATGCATGCCTTAACCTGCTCAATTAGAGTTACAATAGCTTTATATGTTATTGGTGTGTCCTCCTCTAGGGCCATAGTTGTGGGTGCCGCTTCAATGTTTGCAGGCGGACTATTGACTTGCTCTTCTTCTATAGCGTCCGAAATGGACTCTGTTGTTTTGGTCATGGACGGCTGGTCTGCCTGCTTGAAGAAAGCATGAACTGCAGGCTGGGTAGATTGTTGCAGCTTTTGGGGTTTATCTTGACGAGTGTTCTTTCTTTGTGACATAGTGTCTGGAGGTGGTGTTAAGGCACTTGAATTAACTGAAAGTGTCGTCACACACTGCACCCCCTAGGGGTTTTGCCCTCACAGGGCGATCACGGTGAAGGGCAGATGGGGTATGACCCGTCACACCGTGGTGTGGCGGGAAAGGGAGCGGGGGTACATGTGTGAGGTACCCAATGATCAGAGACCCAGAGTCAGGGGTATATGTGCTTAAGTTATTTGCCTGCAGCCATGAGATTCATACAGTCTGTGTACATCAGTAGTACTGAGGAAAGGGTGGCGTCTGTCAATGGTCAGGGGTTCTGATGTTTAATATCCAAAAGGTTAGATTAGGCCCCAATCATATTCTTGAAAAGATTGTCCATTTATTGAGAAATATATAGAGACTTTTATTAGGCTGTGACTGTGCGTGTCAGTGAAGCAGCGCCTACGGAAGTATGGCGGCGTGCAGGGTAACCTTCTCCCATCTGTTGCACCAAGAGCTGCGCATGTAGCATTAAGCACAACGTTAATAGTTATTCTGATGTGTCCCCTGATTTGGGGTATTTAATGTTGTTCCACGTGGCTTTAAGGTTGGAGAGGGAGCCTTCTGGAAAAGATTGTTTATATATAGGTGATGTTTCTGTACGTTAGTGGTCAGAGTAGTGCAGCAGTTAGAGGATTATAGCAGTTGCGTGCCCCACATATGCATCACATTCAGCGTGTTAAAGTAGCTTCCGATTTGTTGAGTTAGAAGTGTGTCCCCCCTGAGATGATTTGCGGTTAGGGCAAAATATAGCGTGCAGGTCTTACCGGGTGTTGTAAAGCGAAGTCCGGTCTTAGGGAGATATCACAAGCTGCAGCGTTAGAGGTGTATAATGGTATGAGCTGCGAGAGAAGTTTCCAATGCGAGCAGCAAGTGCTGATCTTGATCCTGGATGTTCCGGTCTATGTGCTGTTAGGTCCGGGATTTAGGAGTATCACTTGTTGCGGTGAAGGCCGCAAGCCTAAGGAGTCGCTGTGACAGCGTACACGTCGAGGAGCAGGACCATCGAGTCCCCGATCAGATTCTCAGGTGTTAGGAATATCTTGCAGTTGTTGTGGGCTTATTATTTGAGCGTTAAGTCGTGATTAAAAGCATTTGTACCCGGCCCGCTTTCAGAGCCTCAGTGAAGTGCGGCCATTGTGCTCGGCTGCTCGCTCCGACTCTTTTTTATTTTTTATATTGTGGTTTTTTATTTTTTGTAACTTAGTTATTTTTTTGGAATTTAGTAATTTTTTTATAGTAGATTAAAATAACTTGAGTAGGGTTAGGTTTTTAAATATGTAATATAGTTAATTTAATTGGTAGTTTAATGTAATTGTAGTATAATAGTTAGGGTAGGTTAATAATAGTTTAATATCGTTTATTTTAATTCTACAGGTATATTAAACTACTAATTAACCTACCCTAACTATTATTCTAAAATTACATTAAACTAAATTAAAATATTAATTAACCTACCCTAACTATTATACTAAAATTACATTAAACTAACAATTAAATTAACTATATTACATATTTAAAAACCTAACCCTACTCAAGTTATTTAAATCTACTATAAAAAATTACTAAGTTACAAAAAAAATAACAACTAAGTTACACAAAATAAAAAACACTAAGTTGCACAAAATTAAAAAAACACTAAGTTAAAAGGGCATTTAGCTCTTTTTCAGCCCAAAGTCCCTAACCTAAAATTAAAACCCACCCAATAAACCCTTAAAAAAACCTAACACTAACCCCCGAAAATCCACTTACAGTTTTCGAAGACCGGACATCCATCCTCATCCAAGCGGCAGAAGTCCTCATCGAAGCCGGCAGAAGTCTTCATCCAAGCCGGCAGAAGTCTTTATCCAAGCTGGCCGAAGTCTTCATCCAAGCGGGCCGAAGTCTTCATCCAAGCGGGCCGAAGTCTTCATCCAAGTGGGCAGAAGTCTTCATCCAGCCGGCATCTTCTATCTTCATCCATCCGGTGCAGAGCAGCTTCAAGACATCCGGCAAGGAGCATCCTCTTCTTATGACGTCTGTTGCAGAATGAAGTTTCCCTTTAAATTACGTCATCCAAGATGGCATCCCTTACATTCCGATTGGCTGATAGAATTCTACTGGATGTCTTGAAGATGGAGCTGCTCCGCACCGGATGGATGAAGATAGAAGATGCCATCTGGATGAAGACTTCTGCCCGCTTGGATGAAGACTTCGGCCTGCTTGGATGAAGACTTCTACCGGCTTGGATGAAGACTTCTGCCACTTGGATGAGGATAGATGTCCGGACTTCGAAAACTGTAAGTGGATCTTCGGGGGTTAGTGTTTTTTTAAGGGTTTATTAGGTGGGTTTTATTTTTAGGTTTGACTTTGAGCTAAAAAAGAGCTAAATGCTCTTTTAAGGGCAATGCCCATACAAATGCCCATTTCAGGGCAATGGGGAGCTTAGGTTTTTATTTGGGGGGTTTGGTTGTATGGGTGGTGGGATTTACTGTTGGGGGGGTGTTTGTATTTTATTTTACAGGTAAAAGAGCTGATTTCTTTGGGGCAATGCCCCGCAAAAGGCCCTTGGTAGTTTATTGTAGGCTAGGTTTTTTTTTTTGGGGGGGGGGCTTTTTTATTTTTATAGGGATATTAGATTAGGTGTAATTAGTTTAAATATTTGATAATTTATTTTTTATTTTGTGTAACTTAGTGTTTTTTATTTTCTGTAACTTAGTTGTTATTTTTTTGTAACTTAAGTAATTTTTAATAGTAGATTTAAATAACTTGAGTAGGGTAAGGTTTTTAAATATGTAAAATAGTTAATAATTGTTAGTTTAATGTAATTTTAGTATAATAGTGTAGGTTAATTAATAGTTTAATATAGTTTATTTTAATTCTAAAGGTAAGCTTTAATTTATTATAACATAGGGATGAGTTAATATTTAATGTAAAGTTAGCGGGTTGTTAGGTTTAGGGGTTAATAGCTTAATTTAGTTTATGGCAATGTGGGGGGCAGGTTGTTTAGGGGTTAATAGGTTTAGTAGGTGGTAGTGATGTGGGAGGCCAGGGGTTTAGGGGTTAATACATTTATTCAGTTGCAGAGGGGTCCGGAAGCATGGGGGATGGGGTTAATACCTTTATTTAGTTGCGAAGGGGTCCAGGAGCAGTGGGATGGGGGTTAATAGCTTTATTTAGTTGCGGTGGGCTCCGGGAGCAGCGGGATGGGGGTTAATAGCTTTATTTCGTTGCAGCGGGGTCCTGGAGCGGCAGGATAGGGGTTAAACATTTTAGTATAGTGGCGGTGTTTAGTGACAGGGTATAAATAAAGTTGGGAAAAAGCCAAATAGCAGTGAGATCGATGACTATTAGTTAAAGGACCAGTAAACACAGTAGATTTGCATAATCAACAAATGCAAGATAACAAAACAATACAATAGCATTTACTCTGAATTTCAAATGAGTAGTAGATTTTTTTCTAACAAATTTCAAAGTTATGTCTATTTCCACTCCCCTTGTACCATGTGATAGCAATCAGCCAATCACAAATGCATATATGTATAGTCTGTGAATTCTTGCACATGCTCAGTAGGGGCTGGTGATTTAAAAAGTGTAAATATAAAAGACTGTGCACATTTTTTTAATGGAAGTAAATTGGAAAGTTGTTTAAAATTACATGCTGTATCTGAATCATGAAAATTTTATTTGACCTGACTGTCCCTTTAACAACAGTCCACTGCTCATCGCCCCGTACTTGGTGCGCGGCTTTTTGACAGCTTTTTTTATAAATAAGGAGAGCGTATTCAGGTCCACGGCCGTGATGTTAGGCGATGTTAGGCAAGCGTATTGGTGCCGTCGAATGCAGCATAGTTGACGGCTTGATAATTTGGCCTCAATAGCTTAATATAGTTTATGGCGATGTGGGGGGCTGGCGGTTTAGGGGTTAATCAGTTTAGTTAGTGGTAGTGATGTTGGAGGCCAGGGGTTTAGGGTTTAATCATTTTATTACAGTTGCGGCGGGGTCCGGGAGCGGCGGGATAGGGGTTAATACATTTATTTAGTTGTGGCGGGGTCCGGGAGCAGCGGGATAGGGGTTAATAACTTTATTTAGTTGCGGCGGGGTCAGGGAGTGGCGGGATAGGGGTTAAACATTTTAGTATAGTGGTGGTGTTTAGTGACAGGTTATAAATAAAGTTGGGGAAAAGCTGAATAGCAGCAAAGATCGATGACTGTTAGTTAACAACAGTCTGATGCTCATCGCCCCGTACTTGGTGCGCTGCTTTTTGACAGCTTTTTTGATAAATATGGAGATCGTATTCAGGTCCGCGGCCGCGATGTGAGGCGAGCGTATTGGTGCCGTCGAATGCAGCATAGTTGATGGCTTGATAATTCGGCCTCAAGATCTTAAAACACAAGATAGCTAAAGAGACAGAAAGTGTTACAGAGGTCTGTAAGACAGGGGGGAATATATAGCTTTACATAGAGCATATATTGATATAAAGTTATTGAACAATATCGGACCTCTGAAAAGTATAAGCATGCATACTGTATGTACTCAGTACTTGCTTTGGGCCCCTTTTGCAGCAATTACTGCCTCAATGCGGCGTGGCATAGAAGCTATCAGCCTGTGGCACTGCTGAGGTGTTATGGAAGACTAGGATGCTTCAATAGCGGCCTTCAGCTCTTCTGCATTGTTCGGTCTCATGTCTCTCATCTTTCTCTTAGCAATATATTAAAATAGTTAGCAACACATTTCTCAGCCAACCAGCGGCTGTTTCATCAGGCTTAATAAAATGAGTAAAACACTTGCTATATATGCCTTACAAACAAACCTTAATAATCTAAGCAAAATTTTAGGTTTGTTTGTAAGGCATATATAGCAAGTGTTTTACTCATTTTATTAAGCCTGATGAAACAGCCACTGGTTGGCTGAGAAATGCGTTGCTAACTATTTTAATAAAGTAAGTTTTACACTTACCCCTTGCTGCCGAACTATATTCTTTCTCTACACCATTATCTTGCTACTGGATAGCTTGGAGTTCCTGATCACTGGAGAATTAGTCTACTGGGTGACTAAATTGATCCCAGCTTGCCTCTATTGCACCAAGGGAGGTGCTCCACTAAATGTGAGTGCATTTTTTACTATACCATACATTGCTTGTACCAACAGTATTAGGCCATATAGGCACCCCTTGTGTTCTGTATTATACTCTACAGATTACTGATTATCCACCGGAGGTCAGTTCTGGGTGACTGTTTTTGATCCCAGACCGCTTCCTCTACAAGATCAAGGGTGTCTTACGACATGTGAGTGCAATTGTCACACATTTTATTCTGATTGTATCCAACAATACTGGGCCATGTGACGCTTCTGTCCTTTTATATCAACTTTGTTTATATGTTACTTTGGCAACTGAATATTATGGCGCAACGGGAAATTATGTAATTTCTGGTTTGTGGCCATCTTGGATTCTTCAATGACGCATAGCGTTGCATTCTAGGGCATTGACACTGAGTTTTTTTATTATTTGTAGACAGAGAAGGGTAGAGATTTTGGAAAACTTGTGGGATATAAAATGTGAGTTATTTTCACTTAATATTTGTCTGAAGAAGGGGACATTTTGAGAGTAATAAAATGTCATCCTCAGATTGGATATTTTTCTATATACTGTATACATGTGTGTGTATGAAAAATAACAGTAGAGTTTATTGTAGTTTATCAGAACTTGAAATATCTTAGGAGACAGTGAGTCATGAATTTTACTTCTGGTTCTTAAACTTTAAGATTAATTTATATATATTATTTATATGCATTCCAAACATCATTTGCTTGTTCATAATATAAAAAAATATAAAATGCAAAGATACAGGACCTATTTTTTACTTTTTCCCTATTTTTAACATTGAGCGTACTAGTAAATTTTCACTCTCGTCTAGTAATGTTTCTTTGTTGTCCAGTAAATACACACACAAACACGTGCACATTTAGACATGTGTTATTCATAATTAGTTAGTGAAGTAAATGACAAAAAAATGTCTCATCTTTGCACCAGAAAAAGTAGACAGATGTGTGTGTTGCACTTTTTCTCTAATAAATCCAGTGCTAAAAATTAGCCGAACGAATCGACTGCATTTTTGTCATTCATTTCACTAATAAATTGCAAATTGCACATGCCTACTAAAGGTCCTAATGGGAATAGTTTGAAATGTCTCACCTGGTTTGCAAGTCGAATTCACAAAACAAAAGTTTATTGGGCATTGGCAGACAAAAGTCTCATAAAGCTGGACACAAGTCGCAATAGATATTCCACAGCTGTCAGGCTGACATGTTTTAACATCTGCAAAATAAAATAAGTTTTACTTAACATGAAACATAACATAATGTTCTTTTTTGTGTTTTCAAATTGTCCTACAAAGTACTCAGGTATTGGATCATCAACATTTACTTAAAGGGACATGCCACCCACATTTTTTTCTTTTATGATTTAGAAAGATAATGCAATGTTAAACATCTTTCTAATTTACTCAGGCCTAGATTTAGAGTTTGGCGGTAGCCATGAAAACTAGCGTTAGAGGCTCCTAACGCTGGTTTTAGGCTACCGCCGGTATTTGGAGTCAGTCAGGAAAGGGTCTAACGTTCACTTTTCATCCGCGACTTTCCATTCCGCAGATCCCCTTACGTCAATTGCGTATCCTATCTTTTCAATGGGATCTTTCTAACTCCAGTATTTAGAGTCGTGTCTGAAGTGAGCGTTAGAAATCTAACGACAAAACTCCAGCCGCAGAAAAAAGTCAGTAGTTAAGAGCTTTCTGGGCTAACGCCGGTTCATAAAGCTCTTAACTACTGTGCTCTAAAGTACACTAACACCCATAAACTACCTATGTACCCCTAAACCGAGGTCCCCCCACATCGCTGCCACTCGATAACATTTTTTTAACCCCTAATCTGCCGACCGCCACCTACGTTATACTTATGTACCCCTAATCTGCTGCCCCTAACACCGCCGACCCCTATATTATATTTATTAACCCCTAACCTGCCCCCCACAACGTCACCGCCAGCTACCTACAATAATTAACCCCTAATCTGCCGACCGCAAAGAGCCGCCACCTACATTATAGCTATGTACCCCTAATCTGCTGCCCCTAACACCGCCGACCCCTATATTATATTTATTAACCCCTAATCTGCCCCCCTCAACGTCGCCGACACCTGCCTACACTTATTCACCCCTAATCTGCCGAGCGGATCTCACCGCTACTATAATAAAGTTATTAACCCCTAATCCGCCTCACTCCCGCCTCAATAACCCTATAATAAATAGTATTAACCCCTAATCTGCCCTCCCTAACATCGCCGACACCTAACTTCAAGTATTAACCCCTAATCTGCTGACTGGAGCTCACCGCTATTCTAATAAATGTATTAACCCCTAAAGCTAAGTCTAACCCTAACACTAACACCCCCCTAAGTTAAATATAATTTTTATCTAACGAAATAAATTAAGTCTTATTAAATAAATTATTCCTATTTAAAGCTAAATACTTACCTGTAAAATAGATCCTAATATAGCTACAATATAAATTATAATTATATTATAGCTATTTTAGGATTTATATTTATTTTACAGGTAACTTTGTATTTATTTTAACCAGGTACAATAGCTATTAAATAGTTAAGAACTATTTAATAGCTAAAATAGTTAAAATAATTACAAAATTACCTGTAAAATAAATCCTAACCTAAGTTACAATTAAACCTAACACTACACTATCAATAAATAAATTAAATAAAATATCTACAAATAAATACAATGAAATAAACTAACTAAAGTACAAAAAATAAAAAAGAACTAAGTTAAAAAAATAAAAAAATATTTACAAACATCAAAAAAATATTACAACAATTTTAAACTAATTACACCTACTCTAAGCCCCCTAATAAAATAACAAAGACCCCCAAAATAAAAAAAATGCCCTACCCTATTCTAAATTACTAAAGTTCAAAGCTCTTTTACCTTACCAGCCCTGAACAGGGCCCTTTGCGGGGCATGCCCCAAAGAATTCAGCTCTTTTGCCTGTAAAAAAAACACATACAATACCCCCCCCCAACATTACAACCCACCACCCACATACCCCTAATCTAACCCAAACCCCCCTTAAATAAACCTAACACTAAGCCCCTGAAGATCTTCCTACCTTGTCTTCACCTTGCCAGGTATCACCGATCGTTCCAGGCTCTGAAATCTTCATCCAAGCCCAAGCGGGGGCTAGACATCCATCATCCGACGGCTGAAGAAGTCCAGAAGAGGCTCCAAAGTCTTCATCCTATCCGGGAA
Organism: Bombina bombina; assembly: GCF_027579735.1. NCBI lineage: Eukaryota > Metazoa > Chordata > Amphibia > Anura > Bombinatoridae > Bombina > Bombina bombina. The sequence continues at coordinate 294,186,921 of NC_069499.1, read as the reverse complement.
GAAGAGTAGATCCGGACCGGCAACCATCTTCTTCCAAGCGGCATCTTCTATCTTCATCCGATGAGGACCGGCTCCATCTTGAAGACATCCACCGCGGACCCATCTTCTTCTTCCGATGACTTCCCGACGAATGACGGTTCCTTTAAGGGACGTCATCCAAGATGGCGTCCCTCGAATTCCGATTGGCTGATAGGATTCTATCAGCCAATCGGAATTAAGGTAGGAAAATTCTGATTGGCTGATGGAATCAGCCAATCAGAATCAAGTTCAATCTGATTGGCTGATCCGATCAGCCAATAGAATGCGAGCTCAATCTGATTGGCTGATCGGATCAGCCAATCGGATTGAACTTGATTCTGATTGGCTGATTCCATCAGCCAATCAGAATTTTCTTACCTTAATTCCGATTGGCTGATAGAATCCTATCAGCCAATCGGAATTCGAGGGACGCCATCTTGGATGACGTCCCTTAAAGGAACCGTCATTCGTCGGGAAGTCGTCGGAAGAAGAAGATGGGTCCGCGGTGGATGTCTTCAAGATGGAGCCGGTCCTCATCGGATGAAGATAGAAGATGCCGCTTGGAAGAAGATGGTTGCCGGTCCGGATCTACTCTTCTTCCCGGATAGGATGAAGACTTTGGAGCCTCTTCTGGACTTCTTCAGCCGTCGGATGATGGATGTCTAGCCCCCGCTTGGGCTTGGATGAAGATTTCAGAGCCTGGAACGATCGGTGATACCTGGCATGGTGAAGACAAGGTAGGAAGATCTTCAGGGGCTTAGTGTTAGGTTTATTTAAGGGGGGTTTGGGTTAGATTAGGGGTATGTGGGTGGTGGGTTGTAATGTTGGGGGGGGTATTGTATGTGTTTTTTTTACAGGCAAAAGAGCTGAATTCTTTGGGGCATGCCCCGCAAAGGGCCCTGTTTAGGGCTGGTAAGGTAAAAGAGCTTTGAACTTTAGTAATTTAGAATAGGGTAGGGCATTTTTTTTATTTTGGGGGTCTTTGTTATTTTATTAGGGGGCTTAGAGTAGGTGTAATTAGTTTAAAATTGTTGTAATATTTTTCTGATGTTTGTAAATATTTTTTTATTTTTTGTAACTTAGTTCTTTTTTATTTTTTGTACTTTAGTTAGTTTATTTCATTGTATTTATTTGTAGATATTGTATTTAATTAATTTATTGATAGTGTAGTGTTAGGTTTAATTGTAGGTAATTGTAGGTATTTTATTTAATTTATTTATTGATAGTGTAGTGTTAGGTTTAATTGTAACTTAGGTTAGGATTTATTTTACAGGTAATTTTGTAATTATTTTAACTATTTTAGCTATTAAATAGTTCTTAACTATTTAATAGCTATTGTACCTGGTTAAAATAAATACAAAGTTACCTGTAAAATAAATATAAATCCTAAAATAGCTATAATATAATTATAATTTATATTGTAGCTATATTAGGATTTATTTTACAGGTAAGTATTTAGCTTTAAATAGGAATAATTTATTTAATAAGACTTAATTTATTTCGTTAGATAAAAATGATATTTAACTTAGGGGGGTGTTAGGGTTAGACTTAGCTTTAGGGGTTAATACATTTATTAGAATAGCGGTGAGCTCCAGTCGGCAGATTAGGGGTTAATGTTTGAAGTTAGGTGTCGGCGATGTTAGGGAGGGCAGATTAGGGGTTAATACTATTTATTATAGGGTTAGTGAGGCGGATTAGGGGTTAATAACTTTATTATAATAGCGGTGCGGTCCGCTCGGCAGATTAGGGGTTAATAAGTGTAGGCAGGTGGAGGCGACGTTGTGGTGGGCAGATTAGGGGTTAATTAATATAATATAGGGGTCGGCGGTGTTAGGGACAGCAGATTAGGGGTACATATCGATAATGTAAGTAGCGGCGGTTTACGGAGCGGCAGATTAGGGGTTAATAATAATATGCAGGGGTCAGCGATAGCGGGGGCGGCAGAATAGGGGTTAATAAGTGTAAGGTTAGGGGTGTTTAGACTCGGGGTACATGTTAGAGTGTTAGGTGCAGACGTAGGAAGTGTTTCCCCATAGCAAACAATGGGGCTGCGTTAGGAGCTGAACGCGGCTTTTTTGCAGGTGTTAGGTTTTTTTTCAGCTCAAACAGCCCCATTGTTTCCTATGGGGGAATCGTGCACGAGCACGTTTTTGAAGCTGGCCGCGTCCGTAAGCAACTCTGGTATCGAGAGTTGAAGTTGCGTTAAATATGCTCTACGCTCCTTTTTTGGAGCCTAACGCAGCCATTCTGTGGACTCTCAATACCAGAGTTATTTAAAAGGTGCGGCCAGAAAAAAGCCAGCGTTAGCTTTGCGGGTCGTTACCGACAAAACTCTTAATCTAGCCGTCATATTATCTAATTTGTTTTATTCTCTTGATATGCTTTGATAAAAAGCATATCTAGATATGCTCACTAGCTGCTGATTGGTTGCTGCACATAGAAGCATCATGTGATTGGCTCACCATGTGCATTGCTTTTTCTTCAAATAAGGATATTTAAAAAATGAAGCAAAATAAATAATGTAAGTAAAATGTAATGTTGTTTAAATTTCTATTCTCTATCTGAATCATGAAAGAAAGATTTTGGGTTTAGTGGCCCTTTAAGAAGAAAATTGCAGATACTTGTAAAATCATCTCCAAAAAAAGTATAATTCAAACAATTTAAAATATATATATATATACAGGTGAAACTCAAAAAATTAGCATATGGGGGGCGGAGCAACCTGCCGACTAGAGCAGTCGCATACAAACAGAGCTCTGCAGGAAAAACTGATAAAAAAGTATTTAAAATAATGAAGGAGTCAAGATTTTAGCTAATTGTGGCTTTCAGAGTGAGGGGCAAGACAACAGAGTTCGCTGGTAAGAGGAGGCTTGTGACCGGCTAACAGAAAACCTCTGTTTCCCTATGCGCTGTTTATTCCCGCATGCAGAGAGAGAGTGGCCATCTTCGGACCCACATGGTGCTTTACTAAGACTATGCAGACAATGAGTGCTGAGGGGAAGCGGAGCTAGGCTACCTAGTGTGTCACAGGGCTTAGTTCTGGGACGTTGTGAATAGAGTACTTTGCTCCCTCATATGCGGTGACACTAGAGACCTGCCGTTAGCATTATTCTCTTTGCAAATGGAGATCTACATAGCCATGCAGAATCTCTTAAGGGAGCAGGAACTAAAGATGGCCGCCAGATGCGATCGGCTCCAAGCTCTTATGGAGTCTGTGACTAAAAACAACAAAAAAGCTGCTCCTGAGAATTGCCTATATGCAGAAGCTGCCACTGCGGAGCTGTCACAACATACATTAGAGATGGTCGAGCGGTCCTGCACCACGGGGGCCTTGGTTTCTCCACTAATACAAAAACACATAGATCTGGAGTCCCAGAGCCTGCCCGAGGGACGGACTGGTCAGTTAGTCATACCCGATCAGAATGGAACAGGAGTAATCCCGCATAGCTCCAGAGCAAGGTCAGAGTCACTTCAAGCTGGTCACATAGACAGTGTCCCATCTCTTCATATGCTAACTGCCCCTGGATTTTGTGCTTCCCTTGCCCGTGAGGATCCGGCAGCGGTGATGCTGTCAGATTACCTAAACATATGGAACCAGCAGATGGACACACCAGGATTGCTTAACCTGCGCAATGTAGACCACTGGACATGGAAGATACCTGTCCCTTTACCTGATTTACAGAGGCTCTGGATAAACAGGCAGGGAATTGGATAAGTCTCTGGACTATATCTGGAATATTATGCTACTATCAGCACTAGTTATAAAAAAAAGAAAAGGAGAAAGGCTGTTTCTTTTTTTTCTGTTTGTTTTTTTTTTTTGTTTTCTTTTTTCCTGCTCTGTACATTGCGGTATGGTGTGAAGGCCTGACAGCCTGATGTATATATTTGCAAAATTGTATCTGAGTGAGATCTATGTTAGATGTTGTGCACCTGAGTGGAGCGAGTTCCTATGTATATTGTACTTCTTGTCATTTCTTGCATGATGACTGGAGCCCATACAGGCATAGATCTTAAGTAACAATGTCTCATGGATAGGCAATATGGCTGCCTATATATTTTAACATTACTAGTTATGTAATTAAACCTCTCTATAATCCTATCCACAATACTAGTACTTATATAACTGTTGAATATGCTATCCAGCAAAGTTAGAGCAACTTATTGCTGGACTATCTCCCGCCCCCCCCCCCCACCATTCTTGTGCAGTAGGGACGAATACTTTCTCCTCTGCACTCTCTTCTGGTAGAGTTGAGTAGTCTCTACCCAGTCCGAAGTCCTAAGCCTATGTTTTCCCCTGCATACATGTGAAAAGGCTCTTCGGGCCCCAATATAGGAAATTCTCCTTTGTTTATTGTATTTTGGCCAATCCAAGAGTTTTGGAACTACAGTTTCATTAATGTTCAAGTTTCTAGTAATGTTCAGTATGAATGTCAATCCATCCTTATAGCGACAACTGTGATCAGTTCTGGTACATCACTGATATCACTTAGTAGAGTAATTTTGATAACGTTGTTTTGTACTTTATTTGTATGTTTATTTATTTCACTCAAAGTTTGCCTATAACCTATATACAATAACAAGCTAGCATATGACGAGGTCTCTTTAAATTTCTATAGATGTCTTCAGATTGATCCTTGCCACCAGATCCCATGAGCGGATCTCTAATATATTGAAGACGCCAGAGTGTTTAAATATTGAGAATCTTTATCCCTGTAAGATTTGTCTTCAGATAAGTACTAATTTCCAGGTCCCATAAGTGGATCTATTTTTCTTTGTTGACACATGTTTGTCCTACTATTAAGTTATAAAATGAGGCTCCATTAGGGTCAATATCGTGCTCCTACTATTGTCTACTGTATTTATGTTTGAATGATGGAACTGATGTCATGCAATTTTGTTTGAGATATTGCCCTACCTACTATGTCTGTACTTTGATGTATTTTAGTGCCTCAATAAAAACATTTTTCAAAAAAAAAAAAAAAAAAATTAGCATATCGTCCAAAAATTCATTTATTTCACTAATGCAACTTAAAAGTTGAAACTAATATATGAGATAGACTCATTACATGCAAAGCGAGATAGTTCAAGCCGTGATTTGTCATAATTGTGATGATTATGGCTTACAGCTCATGAAAACCCCAAATCCACAGTCTCAGAAAATTAGAATATTACATGCAACCAATAAAACAAGGATTGTACATAGAACAATATCGGAGCTCTGAAAAGTATAAGCATGCATACTGTATGTACTCAGTACTTGGTTTGGGCCCCTTTTGCAGCAATTACTGCCTCAATGCAGCATGGCATGGAAGCTATCAGCCTGTGCCACTGCTGAGGTGTTATGGAAGACCAGGATGCTTCAATAGCGGCTTTCAGCTCTTCTGCATAGTTCGGTCTCATGTCTCATCTTTCTCTTGGCAATGCCCCATAGATTCTCTATGGGGTTCAGGTCAGGCGAGTTTGCTGGCCAATCAAGAAAAGTAATCCCACGGTCATTGAACCAGGTTTTGGTGCTTTTGGCAGTGTGGGCAGGTGCCAAGTCCTGCTGGAAAATGAAGTTGGCATCCCCATAGAGCTCGTCTGCGGAAGGAAGCATGAAGTGCTCCAAAATCTCCTGGTAGATGGCTGTGTTGACCCTGGACTTAATGAAGCACAGTGGACCAACACCAGCAGATGACATGGCTCCCCAAATCAATACAGACTGTGGAAACTTCACACTGGACTTCAAGCATCTTGCAGTGTATGCCTCTCCATTCTTCCTCCATACTCTGGGTCCTTGGTTTCCAAATGAGATGCAAAATTTGCTCTCATCAGAAAAGAGGACTTTGGACCACTGAGCAACAGACCAGATATGTTTTTCTTTAGCCCAGGTAAGACGCTTCTGATGTTGTTTGTTGTTCAAGAGTGGCTTGACAAGAGGAATACGACATTTAAAGCCCATGTCCAGGATCCGTCTGTGTGTGGTGGCTCTTGATGCACTGACTCCAGTGGATTTGGGGTTTTCATGAGCTGTAAGCCATAATCATCACAATTATGACAAATCACAGTTGAACTATCTTGCTTTGAATGTAATGAGTCTATATCATATATTAGTTTCACCTTTTAAGTTGCATTAGTGAAATAAATTAACTTTTGCACGATATTCTAATTTTTCGAGTTTCACCTGTATATTTGCTTTTAAATTAACTGAAAGGGAGATTAACTATGAAAGGAAAATGTAAACCTATTTATGTGTTTAATGTCATTGCCATGACCCCTATTGTCACAAACACAAAGGCTTAATTTTCTTTTTACTTTTTTTGTTTCAGATTTTGTTTTTAGTGAAAAATTTTCTGCAGGTCATTTTTAAATTCAATTTTGAATTAAGCAGTTACACTTAATCACCTACTGAATTGCAATGTGTTAACTAACTAAAGAATAAAGCATTTTTTAAAAGTTTTAAAAATATATTGCGGTAGTTGATAATTGCATCACAAATTACCTTATTAATAATTTTTAAATTTGTTTACTTTGCTCTTGGTCTAACATCATATAATTATATGGTAAAATGTAGTTATAAAAAAAACATAATTTATGTAAGAACTGCCCTGATAAATTAATTTCTTTCATAGTGGCAAGAGTCCATGAGCTAGTGACGTATGGGATATACATTCCTACCAGGAGGGGGCAAAGTTTCCCAAACCTCAAAGATGCCTATAAATACACCTCCTACCTCACTCATACCTTAGTTTAAAGTGTAGCCAAGAAGTGAGGTGTAAAAGAAGGAGTAAAAAGCATACAAAAAGAGGAACTGGAGAAAATAAAGTGCTTTTTACAAAAAAGCATAACCACAAAAAATAGGGGGTGGGGGTCTCATTGACTCTTGCCACTATGAAAGACTGCCCCCACTCCAAATAAGCTTTGTGAATCAAAAGTTTCAACCAAGATGCCAAAGAAATGGCAGAGGCTTTCTGACCTTTCCTGGAACCAGAAAAAAATAACAAATAGACTAGAAGTTTTTCTGAAATCTTTAGTAGCCTCAACATAATATTTCAAAGCTCTTACCACATCCAAAGAATGTAAAGACCTTTCAAGAATATTCTTAGGATTAGGACACAAGGAAGGAACAACAATTTCCCTATCGATGTTAGAATTCACAACATTAGGCAAAAATGTAAATGAAGTCCGCAAAACAGCTTTATCTTGATGGAAAATCAGATAAGGAGACTCACAAGAGAGAGCAGACAATTCAGAAACTCTTCTAGCAAAAGAAATAACACTTTCCAAGAAAGTAGTTTAATATCCAAATAATGCATCAAAAGGAGGAGCCTGCAAAATCTTCAAAACCAAATTGAGACTCCAAAGAGGAGAAATAGATTTAATAACAGGTTTGATATGAATCAAAGCCTGAACAAAACAGTGAATATCAGGAAGTTTAGCAATCTTCTATGAAATAAGACAGAAAGAGCAGAAATTTGTCCTCTCAAAGTATTTGCAGACAAACCCTTATCCAAACCATCCTGACAAAACTGTAAAATCCTTGGAATTCTGAAAGAATGCAAAGAATAATTATGAGTGGAACACCATGAAATATAAATTTTCCAAACCTGATGATAAATTTTCCTTGAAACAGACTTACGAGCCTGTATCATAGTGCTAATCACTGAGTCAGAGAAACCTCAATGACTAAGCACTAAGTGTTCAATTTCCATGCCATCAAATTTAGTGATTCGAGATCCTGATAGAAAAACAGCCCTTGAGAAAAAAGGTCTGGCCTTAAAGGAAGTGGCCAAGGCTGGAAACTGGACATCCGGACAAGATCCGCATACCAAAACCTGTGAGGCCATTCTGGTGCTATTAGAAACACATGAGATTGTTCCATTATGATCTTGGAGATCACCCTTGGAAGAAGAACCAGAGACAGAAAAATATAAGCAGGTTGGTAAAACGAAGGAACTGCTAAGGCATCCACCATCTCCGCCTGAGGATCCCTGGACCTGGAAAGGTATCTGGGAAGCTTCTTGTTTAGACGAGAGGCCATCAGATCTATTTCTGGAAGACCCAACATCTGTAAAGTCTGACGTCTGAGATAATCCGCTTCCCAATTGTCTACACCTGGGATATGAATCGCAGATATTTGATAAGAGCTGGTTTCTGCCCAAGAAAGTATCCGAGATACTTCTTTCATTGCTGAAGGACTGCAAGTCCCTCCTTGATGATTGACATATGCCACTGTTGTGATATTGTCTGTTTGAAAGTGAATGTAAAGTTCTCTCTTCAATAGAGGCCACGCCTGAAGAGCTCTGAAAATAGCACAGAGTTCTAAAATGTTGATTGGTAACCTCCCCGGTTGAGGATTCCAAACCCCTTGTGCTGTCAGAGACCCACAGACAGCTCCCCAACCTGTAAGACTTGTATCTGTTGTGATCACAGTCCAGGTAGGATGAACAAATGAGTAACTGGAACAATCACCCCTGAAAGCTCTAGGTCTGAAATGCATTTCCAAAATGCCTGAGCCTTCACAGGGCTTGTTGGAACATGAGAAAGAAAGAATCTTCCCATGGGAGGTCTTATTCTGAAACCTATTCGATACCCCTGAGAAACAATATTCTGAATCCACTGATTTTGAACAGAAACTGTCCAAATGTGTTCAAATAATTTCAATCTGCCCCCACCAGTTAAACTGGTTTGAGGGCCACACCTTCATGCAGTCTTAGGGACAGGATTTGTTTTTTATAAGGCTTGTATTTATTCCAATTTGGAGATGGTCTCCAATTAGAGCCAGAGGCCGTAGAGGAAGGAGAAGTCTTTTGTTCTCTATTCTGACAAAAGGAACGAAAACGATTGGGAGTTTAAATTTTACCCTTAGATTTCTTACCTTGGGGTAGAAAAACTTCCTTTCCCCCGGTGAAAATAATAGAATCCAATTGAGAACCAAATAAATAACTACCCTGAAATGATAAAGATAGTAATCTAGATTTAGACACCATATCAGCATTCCAAGATCTAAGCCATAAAGCTCTTCTAGTAAGAATAGCTAAAGACATAGGGGCCTACTTATGAAAGGCCTGTCCGACATGATCTGATTAGCGGATCATGTCCGACAGACCTCACTGAATGCAGAGAGCAATATGCTCTCTGCATTCAGCATTGCACCAGCAGATCTTGTGAACTGCTGGTGCAACGCCGCCCCATGCTGATTCATGGCCAATCGGCCACTAGCAGGTGGGTGTCAATCAACCTGATCGTATTCAATCGGGTTGATTTGTGGTGATGTCTGTCTACCTCCTCAGAGCAGGAGGACAGGTTATGGAGCAGCAGTCTTCTGAAGGCTTGCCAGAAACACGGCCCTTCAAGCTCCGTACGGAGCTTGATAAATGGGCCCCATAGATTTAATATCAATCTTAATGACATCAAATATAGCATCACAGATAAAATGATTAGCATGTTGAAGTAAAATAATAATGCTAGGGGCGGAGCCAGCGCTCAACGGAGATGGCTGCACACTAGTGAGCTCTGTTCTCCCTTTAGGGCAAATAAAGCATCTATTGAGATCAACTATCAACTGTTACCCTCACATCATAGTGGGTCTGTTCAGTGTGACCGAGCGGTACATGTTCTCAGGAGCCTGCCGCTACTTACAAGTTGTACCAGCCCAGCACAATCCTCACTACGGGAGTGAATCGCGCCATGTCTGTGGGCCGCAACTGACCGCAGAGAAAATCTGTCACACCAACAGCACTCGGCGACCCGGTTGTACACCTAACAGGGGTCCAAAGAAGGTCCGGTAACAGAGTGATAAACATATGGGCCTGGAGTGGTCGCATCAGGTAACAAGTTATGCACACACGCATGGAGTGACAGGCAATCTCAGACGCCATCTTTAAAAAAAAAAATATATATATATTCTTGCTTTCCACCTCAAAGACGCACTATCAACTATTAGAGCCCTGGAGCCTGTATTAGGAAAGGGGGTAGCGTAGACTCTCTGCTTCGGAACTCTGCAGATGTTTCTTGCACATTAGGGAAACGTTATTAACAGCAGGGGTGTTTTCTCACTATATTACAGATAACGCACTTCTTTTGTAAACCCTATCCTACCTTGCTATATAAATATTAATCCTCCTGACCTAATCTAATTTTGTGATATTGGCTAAGCTGCCCAATTAAGGGCTAAAGACATCTACTGCAGAGATTAGAGGAACAAGCAGATGTTTAGATTCTTCAGGGATTAATGCTGTGTTAAACTGCCAGCTCTATATTTATATAAATCCACCTGATACCAAGGCTCCCTTACCCAGGTTACAGTTGTCTGGCGATCTAAGAATTATTGCTGCTACTATGTCTCCTAGAAAGGGAAATAAAACAGACAAAGCAGCAAACAAACAGGTCACCCCGACTCCCTCTGTAAATAATTTTTTTAAACATTTGGAAATACCCGCTAAAACTTTAAACACTCCTTCAGAGGTCAGACATGAAGCCTCCTCTGCTTCTTCAGAGTCAGAAGATGACCAACCTGCATCGGCTATTTCTAACCCTAGAGCCTTACTAGACTCCCTGCCATCCAAGAAAGACTTCTCTACATTAATTTGCCAAGTTAAGCAATGCATAAGAGAGGAGATTTTCAGAAATTAAAAAGGAGTTATCTGACATGGGTCAGAGGGTGGAAAAATTAGAGGACAACTTCGACCTTGCTAACATAACACACCTAAGATCCAAGATGTCCCAACAAGAAGATACGCTGACACTAATGGAAAACAAAATAGACGACTTAGAGAATAGAAGTTGCCGCGGTAATATTAGAATAAGAGGAGTCCCCGAAACGGTGGCATCAAATGAGTTAGAACAATATATACAAGACCTCTTCACAACCGTTTTAGGGGTGGATTCAGATGCTACTGTTGCCCTGGATAGATTCCACAGAGCTCTAAGGACTAAGCCTTTAGGGGACCAACCGCCAAGAGACATCATTGTTAAAATTACAAGTTACCAGATGAAGGAGGAAATAATGAAAAAAGCAAGGTAGAAATACCCAATCAAATTCAGAACTGAACATATACAACTATATGAAGATCTGACCCCCAGGACCCTGCAAAAGCGAAGGGAACTCAAACCTCTCACTGCTAGGCTTCGACAGCTTTATATCCCATACCGCTGGGGACACCCATTTAACTTACAAGTTTCCTGGAAGGGCAGAAGATTAATTTGTAATACCCCAGAAGACATAACACGGCTCTGCAGAGAATTGGACATAACCCCACCACCCCCTCTGGGTGGATCAAGTGGAACCACTGCTGAGGAAACAGCACCTGTACCACCAATCCCCCAAAAATCTGGATGGTAGAGAATACCCTCAAAGAACCCTAATAAAAGACATCTGGATGCTGACAACTCAGACTAGGCTGACTCTTGGATTGATTTGTCTTGTCATTTATATTCTTGCTATGGCCTTGCTCCCTGGGCGTGGGGCCTGTCCATCCTGGTTCGCCCCGGAATTTTAGGATGGGGGTGTGCTGGGGTGGGCGGGGCTTGTGTATGTCAGGGGGGGAGCCAATCTCACTTATTTAATTGTGCACGTGGACCCGTGGGACTTCTTCTCATGGTGCTACGATGGCGTCCTGCTCAGTAGACAGGTATCATTTTTTATTGTCTTGATTGTTCCTGCTATTCCATAGTTGATTACTGTCCATTTCATATCTTGGATAAAGTATAGTCCAAATGTAATTCTGCCTAGTTAATGTATCTCAATAGGTATTTTCTTTTACTATATATTGCATATCATGCCCGTTAGGGGTTACTAACCCCTTTGAGAGAATTTCCGCTCTCAGTTTTTTTTTGTGTTTTCTTTTTTGCTGCACCAGTTGTGCAATCATTGTTATATTCACAGTTATATGTTATTTGTTTAGTTTTCATATGCACTGTTTTCTTGCCACTATCCCTTGGTTGTTTATCACTGACTGGGGCAAAGATGATAACATACCTTCTCTACCGTCAGACTATAATTTAACATTCAGTTCGGACACAAAAACACAGAATGACAGATCCTAACATACAAACCATACAATTTATCACACAAAATGTGAGAGGTCTCAATTGTCCCAACAAGAGAACATTAGCTATACAGGACCTTCGTAAACGGGGCGGGAAAATATTACTCTTGCAGGAAACACACTTTAAGGCCAACAAAATCCCCAAATACTTCTCTTCTCACTTTCCTCAGCACTTTCACAGTATGAATGTTAATAAGAAGACAAACGGCGTCAGTATATTAATTCACAAATCTATCCCATTTAAACTTCAGCAGGTAGATAAAGACAAAGAGGGAAGATACCTGGGAATCTCAGGTTTGATGTTTGGTAGACCAATAACCATCATTAACTTATACACTCCTAACACAGGTCAAGACCGCTTCTTCTCACGAATCACCAATAAAATTATGGACTTACATAAAGGCCCCTTGATTGTAGCAGGGGATTTAAACATCCCCTTAGTCCCTGAATTGGATTGTTCCAACCCCAGCACTCGGACACATCCAAAAACACTCCACTCCATATGGAGGGATATTAAGTCCCTGACCCTTCATGATGCATGGAGATATATTCATCCACAAACGAGGGACTTAACGTTTTTCTCGAGTCCAAATAAGAGTTACTCCAGGATTGACTATATCTTAGTCGATCATATGGCTTTGGCACTAGTTAAATACACTAACATCAAACACACGGTATGGTCAGATCACTCCTTGGTAGAGTGCGTGATGGCATGGCCTTCTATCCCGACCGCTCCCTTCACATGGAGGTTAGATGACTCCTTGCTGTCCCACCCAAAGGTTGTGGAAACAGTGACTGAACAACTGAGTACTTATTATTCACTTAATAACACACCAGATATCGATCCTACAATGCTTTGGGAGGTTCATAAAGCTTATATACGAGGCGAGCTCATCAAAATCAGGGCCCATAAACGTAAATTATCCCTTAACGAATACACTAAACTCACTCAGGAAGTCTCTGATGCAGACTTTTTATTAAAACTTACTCCAGAAAACCACGCATTAGCTGCCATCTTACAAGAAAAGAGAAAAAATTTAAATAAACACCTACAAATAGAATCCCAAAGATACCAACTATACATTAAACAAAAATATTATGGTGAGGGGAATAGATCAGGAAAATTACTAGCTAGAACTTTAAAACAACAAAAAACAAGATCTTATATACACTCTCTAGTTTCCTCACAAGGTACCCCAGTGGAAGACACAAAATCCATTGGTAAAGCCTTCAAATCTTTTTATCATAACTTGTATAATCTATTCCCTAACAGACCCCCCGCTTCCCACAAGATAGCTTGTGAAAAATATCTTGATAGTCTATCACTTCCCACATTAGATGCAAAGGAATTGTCTTTTTTAGAAGCTCCAGTTTTGAATGAAGAAGTAATAGAAGCAATAAAGGAGCTAAAGCCAGAAATAGCGCCCGGCCCAGATGGTTTTACAAACCGATACTATAAAACTTTTAAGACTCAACTCACACCACATTTACTTTGTTTAACCACATTTCGGATTCCAATGTATTCCCAGATACTATGATGCAAGCACATATTTAAGTAATCCCTAAGCCAGGCAAAAAACCAGAGACACCTGCAAACGTTAGACCGATCTCTTTATTAAACGTCAACCTCAAATGATATGCAAAAATCATAGCAAATAGGATAAATTTGGTTCTCCCAAAATTAATTCACCACAACCAAGTTGGTTTTGTCCCTCAGAGAGAGGCTAAGGATAATATCGGTAAGGTTCTTAATTTAATGGAATATATTAAAAGATCCAAGATCCCCGCAATATATCTCTCAACCGACGCTGAAAAAGCATTTGACAGATTGGATTGGACTTTCTTACAGAGCACTCTTCAAAAATTCGGCTTCCCAATGAAACTTATACAAAAAATCTTAGCTTTATACTCCAATCCATCTGCTCAAGTCAGAGTCAATGGGGCATTACCTGAGCTTTTTGAAATCCGAAATGGGACAAGACAAGGCTGCCCACTATCTCCTATTCTTTTTGTACTATCCCTTGAGCCACTAGCAATTAAACTCAGTGGTAATCGCATGATACAAGAAATCACAATACAAGATCAAATATATAAGTTGGCAATGTTCGCTGACGATATCCTTATGACATTGACGGCCCCATTGCAGTCCCTCCCACACGTCCAACAGGAACTAAAAAACTTTGGCGCGGTCTCAAACTTTCTAATAAATGCCAACAAATCCGAGTTATACCCAGTAAATTTATCTCAAGCGGAATTAGATAAAATCAGGCAAACATTTCCATATAAAATCCAAACCCAAGCTTTAAAATATTTAGGAATATTTTTAACATCTAATCCAGAGAGCTTACGCAAACTAAATTATGGGCGATTACTAAATGAGTTTGCATACTTAGCCTCCTCCTGGCTCCCAAAAAATATCTCCTGGCTAGGGAGAATAGCAGCAACCAAAATGACACTGTTGCTAAAAGCTTTATATGTGATGCAGGCTCTACCAATCCCAGGCGCTATAACAGATATCCGTAAATTGCAATCCATTATCGACACTTATATATGGCATCTCAAACCCCCAAGAATAGCCAGGAACACGCTATACATACATAGAGAGGATGGAGGGTTGGGAGTCCCAGATCTATATTTGTACAAATTGGTGATTTCTTTAAACCGAGTGATCGATTGGTGCAGACAAGGTAATGAAGCATATAAAAGATGTATTCATTTAGAATCCCAATTATTGAATTTACCACATATAGGAGGTGTCTGTTGGGCGCCTCAAAAACCTTCATTGGAAGGGATTTCTACATACCCGATCATAAAAGAAATATGGTCGGATTGGTTGACAACTCGCAATAAACATCGAGACATCACAACACCATATTCCCCTTTAACAATTCTCAAGCCTAATAAAGAATTTCTAGCTAACAAGTCCGAGAGGGAACACAGTCAATCCACATTGAATACACTCTCAGACCATATGCCTCTTTTTCTGCTTTTGGAACAAGGACAGCTAGCACAAAGATCTATATTGGTGGAAAAAGGTATGACCCAGTTTCACTCATGGTTATTCCACCATCAGGTCAGGCACTATCTTTATACACACAAATTTAAACGAGACATGCTTAGACCACTCACTATATTCGAAAACCTTTGCATTTCACAAATGCCCCCCCAAAAAGTAATATCCACACTGTATAGACACCTCCTCAAGTCATACTTACCTGCTAGGCCTAACTACACAACCAAATGGGAAAGGGAAATGGGTAGAGCAATACCACATAAACAATGGATGACATGGTTCAAAGCCACTGCCAGATCAGCACATTCAGCAGCTGCTCTTGAGACTAACACAAAGATTATCACCAGATGGTACCTAACCCCTAGTAAACTAAAGCATATGTTTAGTGGCGCCAGCAATAGATGTTGGAGAGGCTGCGATCAAGAAGGTACAATGTACCACATATGGTGGGACTGTACGGCTATACGCCCTTTCTGGGCTCAAATACACGATCAGGCTTGCCAAATCAATGGTCTCAAACTAGACATCTCCCCAGAAAGAATCTTATTCAATGCCAGCTTTGATATCCCATGCAAGATCAGGAAAAACTTGTATCAGATACTAATAAACGCTGCCAAACGATTAATACCCATTTATTGGAAATCCTCCCAAATCCCAACCTTGGCTAGATGGATAGATCTAGTACAAAATACTTTAATCCTGGAGAGGCTACACTATGTTAAAATAAGTCAAATGAGCTTCTACCATGATATGCTGTTTCTTTGGGAACAATATACATATGGTTTGAAGGGAAGACGTACTGGGGAATAAGAACACAATATGTTATACTTAAATTAGGTGAAAAACACACTACAGATGTGACATGGTTCTGGGATGGTGATGTTGTTATGTCCTCTATTTTTCTTGCAGATTCTTGAAATTAGTGCATATAACTTTGTTTTCTTTTGTATTTTAAATATTTTCCAACCTCTACGGGGTTGTAACTGAGTAATGGGCCACTAGGCCCTTCGAGATATACACAGTGCGATACTTGCATAAATTATATTTGAAAACCAGGTTAACTATAACTTAATAGATTGGTCATTTTTCTTGAGCCATAATATGATCCACCCTGTCTGGTGTATAACCTTATCTATTATGGTGTTACTCATGTATATTCTGCCCTTGGTTCATAATATTGTTCTGTAAACATTGATGATGTTTTCATTTGTAATGTTGTAAATGTTGTTTTTTCTTTTTGGAAAATAATAAAAGAAAAGATTTAAAAAAAATAATAATAATGCTAGCCAATTCAGGATCTATTAACTGTTGAGCTAAACTATCCAAACAAAAAGTTGAAGCAGCAGCAACATCAGACATAGAAATGGCAGGTCTAAGAATATAGCCAGTATGTAAATATGCTTTTCTAAGATAGGATTCAATATTCCTATCTAAAGGATCCTTAAAAGAAGTACTATTTTCCATAGGAAAAGTAGTACATTTGGCAAGAGTAGAAATAGCCCCATCAACCTTTAGGGACTTTTTCCCAAAACTCTAAATTAGCCACAGGTAAAGGATAAAGTTTTTTAAACCTAGAAGAAGGGTTAAAAGAAGCACCAAGTTTAGACCATTTCTTAGTAAACATATGAGAAATAGCGTCTGAAATAGGAAAAACTTCAGGAGCAACCTCCGAAGTTTTAAAAACAGTATTCAAACGTTTGCTATTCTTGTTATCAAGAGGACTAGATTCCTCAATACCCAAAGTAAACAATACTTCCTTTAATAAAGAAAAAATATATTCAATCTTAAAAAGAAAGGTAGGTTTATCAATTTCAGTCTCTGAAGTGGGATCCTCTGAGCCAGAGAGATCCTCATCAGCAGAAGATACTTCAGTATGCTGTTGATAAATACAAAATTCATCTGATTTATGAGAAGTTAGGAGAGACCTTTTACATTTATTTGAAGGAGGAATAGCAGTCATAGCTTTCTTAATGGCTGTAGCAATATAATCTTTTATATCTACAGGAGTATCATGTACATTAGAGTGTAAATGTTTAACAGTAGATCTATTTGTACTTATAGAAACATTATCAGCATGTAATAATTTTTCATAACAAGTGCCACATATGTGAGCTGAAGAAGTAAGTTCAGCTAATTTACAACATATACACTTAGCTTTGGTAGAATTTTTTTCAGGCAGCTTGGTTCCTACAGTAACATCAGAGGCAGGATCAGTCTGAGACATCTTGAAAAATGTAACAAAAAAGAAAAAATAACATTTAAACAAAATTTCCTCAAAGCAACAGTTTCAGGAATGGGAAAAAATGCTTATGATAGAATTATGGTAAAAATCAAAAGCAAGCAACCTAGCCCTCAAAGAACAAATGAGAGCAGAGAGCAAAAAAAGGAGAGACATCATATAACACATTTTGGAACCAAGAAAGGCGCAAATGCAAAAAAAAACTTTTGGCGCCAAAGCTTAACAAGTGAAATGACACGACGCGTCATAACCGGTGAAACTTCGCGCCAAAAAAACTTGTGATAAGAAAGTCACAAGAAATGACGTGACTTGTGTCACGACAGGCGCGACTTCACGCACAAAAATGTTCGCACCAAAAATGACGCAATACAAAAGTAACATTCTGCGTCATCGCGAGCCTAAGTCCATGAAAATTTGAAAAAACAAACTCCAAGTTTACAAGTAATCTGGAACCAGGTAAGTCTAAAAAACTCCCACATACATAATTTCCATGCTGAAACTGTTATACTGCAATGGGAAATACACAGACCTGACTCAAGGCAAATATATACAATATACATTTAAAACTTTATAAGATAAAGTGTCAAACATAGCTGAGAGTGTCTTAAAAAATGATATATACTTACCAGAAGACACCCATCCACATAAAGCAGACAGCCAAACCAGCACTGAAACATATCAGCAGAGGTAATGGTAGAAGTGTATAATGTTGATCTGAAAAGGGAGGCAGAGTGGAATCTCTGCGACTGATTTACAGAGAGCCTTAGAATAGAGTTCCCATAGGTGAAAACATGGCAGCATCAGGCAATACTCCCTTCACATCCCTCAGACAAACATTGTGCTTTGAGAGGAACTGGGCTTCAATATGCTTAGAAGCGCCTATCACAGATGAAAATCAAGCACATCTTGATTCACCACCTCCACAAGGAGGCAAAGTTTGTGAAAACTAAGGTATGAGTGAGGTAGGAGGTGTATTTATAGGCATTTTTGAGGTTTGGGAAACTTTGCCCCCTCCTGGTAGGAATGTATATCCCATATGTCACTAGCTCATGGACTTTTGCCACTTACATGAAAGAAAAGATGCATTGGTCACAAGAACGTCTCACATTCTGGAGTCACAGCTTTGCAGACTGGGAAAGGCTAGAGACGAGGTTAAAAAAACCCTACTGAGAGTCATCAATCAATGTGCTGTTGATTTTTAGCGCTGCTCCGTATTTGACTTTTCTCTTCATACAGAACTTTACTCTGGCTACACTGAGTTAAGGAAAACATGTATACAGTGCTGCCAAAGAACAGCCTAAAGTAAAACAGAACTGCAAAGTAAAAGCGCTAACATTTCTTGCATGTGTCCCATTCTTTCTGTAGACATGAAGACATTTCCTCTGATGACATCTCAGACCACAGCATGTTCTGCCTGGGGATTACAAATATTGATGTTTTTCTACTATGCAAATGTTTCAAACTGTTATAGTTCAGTGGACATTGATGAAATATCTGATATGTTTTGGTTACAGAGACATATAACATTTTGAGATTGTAATATAAAATAGAAACTGTAATATAACATGTTTACTTATCCTATAATATAAAAGGCCAAGTGTGTTTGTCCGAAGCCGTCATGCCCAGTAGAGACTGTGTGAGGACAAACACGCCTGGCCTTCAGCAGACTAACCTCCTGGCATCTGGGGCCGACTGGGCTTGACAGGGGTCGGGCATGATGTGGGCATGACGGGACGGGGTCGGGCGTGACACTGGTGGGGTCGGGTGTGACGTAGGTGGGGTCGTGCATCCATGAAAGAGAGAGCTCAAAAGAGGGGGGGATAGAGAGAGCTCAAAAGAGGGGGGATAAAGAGAGAGAGCAAAAGAGGGGTGGATAGAGAGAGCAAAAAAGAGGGAGAGAGACAGCAAAAGAGAGGGGAGAGGGAGAGCAAAAGAAAGGGGGGAGAGAGAGAGCAAAAGAGGGGAGATATAGAGAGCAAAAGAGAGGGAGAGAGAGAGAGCAAAAGAGAGGGGAGAGAGAGAGCAAAAGAGATGGGGAGAGAGAGTAAAAGAGAGGGGGGAGAGCGCAAAAGAGAGGGGAGAGAGAGCACAAAAGAGAGGGGGAAAGAGAGAGAGCAAAAGAGAGGGGAGAGAGATAACAAAAGAGAGGAGAGAGACAGCAAAATAGAGGGAGAGAAACAGCAAAAGAGAGCAAAAAAAAGGGGAGAGAGAGCATAAAAGAGGGGGAGAGAGACAGCAAAAGAGAGGGGGAGAGAGCAAAAGAAAGGGGGAGAGAGAGCAAAAGAGGGGGGATAGAGAGTGCAAAAGAGGGGGGAGGGAGGGAGCAAAATAGAGGGGGGAGAGAGAGAGCAAAATATGAGGGATAGAGAGAGCAAAAGTGGGGGGATAGAGAGAGCAAAAGAGGGAGGATAGAGAGAACAAGAGAGAGGGGGGAGAGAGAGAGCAAAAGAGAGGGGGGAGAGAGAGAGCAAAAAAGAGGGGAGAGAAAGAGAGAAAAAGAGGGGGGATAGAGAGAGCAAAAGAGAGGGAGAGAAACCGCAAACGAGAGAGGGGAGAGAGGAAAAAAAAAAGGGGGGAGAGAGAGAGTAAAAGAGAGGGTGAGAGAGACAGCAAAAGAGAGGGAGAGAAACAGCAAAAGAGAGGGGAAAAGAGAGCAAAAGAAAGGGGAGAGAGAGAGAGCAAAAGAGGGGGGATAGAGAGAGCAAAAGAGGGGGAGAGAGACAACAAAAGAGAGGGAGAGAGAGCAAAAGAAAGGGGGGAGAGAGAGCGAAATAGGGAGATAGAGAGAGCAAATGAGGGGGGATAGAGAGAGCAAAAGAGGGAGAATAGAGAGTACAAAAGAGAGGGGGGAGAGAGAGAGCAAAAGAGAGGGGGGATAGAGAGAGCAAAAAAGAGGGAGAGAGACAGCAAAAGAGAGGGGAGAGGGAGAGCAAAAGAAAGGGGGGAGAGAGAGAGCAAAAGAGGGGAGATATAGAGAGCAAAAGAGAGGGAGAGAGAGAGAGCAAAAGAGAGGGGAGAGAGAGAGCAAAAGAGATGGGGAGAGAGAGTAAAAGAGAGGGAGGAGAGCGCAAAAGAGAGGGGAGAGAGAGCGCAAAAGAGAGGGGGAAAGAGAGAGAGCAAAAGAGAGGGGAGAGAGAAAACAAAAGAGAGGAGGAGAGAGACAGCAAAAGAGAGGGAGAGAAACAGCAAAAGAGAGCAAAAAAAAGGGGAGAGAGAGCATAAAAGAGGGGGAGAGAGACAGCAAAAGAGAGGGGGAGAGAGAGCAAAAGAGGGGGTATAGAGAGAGCAAAAGAGGGCGAATAGAGAGTACAAAAGAGAGGGGGGAGAGAGAGAGCAATAGAGAGGGGGGAGAGAGAGAGAGCAAAAGAGAGAGGAGAGAAAGAGAGAAAAAGAGGGGGGATAGAGAGAGCAAAAGAGAGGGAGAGAGACACCAAAGAGAGAGGGGAGAGAGCAAATAAAGGGGGGAGAGAGAGAGTAAAAAAGAGGGGGAGAGAGACAGCAAAATAGAGGGAGAGAAACAGCAAAAGATAGGGGGAAAGAGATCAAAAGAAAGGAGAGAGAGAGCAAAAGACGGGGGACAGAGAGAGCAAAAGAGGGGGAGAGAGACAACAAAAGAGAAGGAGAGAGCAAAAGAAAGGCGAGAGAGCAAAATAGGGGAGATAGAGAGAGCCAAAGAGGGGGGATAGAGAGAGCAAAAGAGAGGGGAGAGAGAGCAAAATATGGGGATAGAGAGAACAAAAGAGGGGGATAGAGAGAACAAAACAGTGGGGGAGAGAGAGAGCCAAAGAGAGGGGAGAGAGAGAGCAAAAGAGGGGAGAGAGAGTGCAAAAGAGAGGGGGAAAGAGAGAGAGCAAAAGAGAGGAGGAGAGAGACAGCAAAAGAGAGGGAGAGAAACAGCAAAAGAGAGGGGGGAAAGAGAGCAAAAGAAAGGGGGAGAGAGCAAAAGATGGGGGATAGAGAGAACAAAAGAGGGGGGAGGGAGAGAGCAAACGAGGGGGGAGGGAGAGAGCAAAATATGGGGGATAGAGAGAGCAAAATAGGAAGGAAAGAGAGAACAAAGGAGAGGGCGAGAGAGAGCAAAAGAGAGGAGGGAGAGAGAGAGAACAAAAGAGAGGGGAGAGAGAGAGAGAGCAAAAGAGAGGGGAGAGAAAGCTAGAAAAAGAGGGGAGGGAGAGAGAGTAAAAGAGAGGGGGAGAGAGACAGCAAAAGAGAGGGAGAGAAACAGCAAAAGAGAGGGGGAAAGAGAGCAAAAGAAAGGGGAGAGAGAGAGAGAGAGCGCAAAAGAGGGGGATAGAGAGAGTAAAAGAGGGGGAGAGAGAGACAACAAAAGAGAGGGAGAGAGCAAAAGAAAGGAGGGAGAGAGAGAGCAAAATAGGGGGATAGAGAGTGCAAAAGAGGGGGGATAGAGAGAGCAAAAGAGAGGTGGGAGAGAGAGAGCAAAAATGGGGATAGAGAGAGCAAAAGAGGGGGATAGAGAGAACAAAAGAGAGGGGGAGATAGAGAGCCAAAGAGAGGGGAGAGAGAGAGCAAAAGAGAGGGAGAGAGAGAGCAAAAGAGAGGGGAGAGAGAGAGCAAAAGAGGGGGGATAGAGAGAGAAAAAGAGGGGGATAGGGAGAGCAAATGAGAGGGAGAGAGACTGCAAAAGAGAGAAGAGAGAGAGAGCAAAAAAAGGGGGGAGAGAGAGTGAAAGATGGGGGTTAGAGAGAGCAAAAGAGAGGGGGATAGGGAGAGCAAAAGAGAGGGATAGAGACAGCAAAAGAGAGGGGGGAGAGAGCAAAAAAAGGGAGAGAGAGAGTGAAAGAGGCGGTTAGAGAGAACAAAAGAGAGGGGGAGAGATAGAGCAAAAGAGAGGGAAGAGAAACAGCAAAAGAGAGGGGGAAAGAGATCAAAAGAAAGGGGAGAGAGCAAAAGAGGGGGAGAGAGACAGCAAAAGAGAGGGGGAGAGAGAGCAAAAGAGAGGGAGAAAGAGAGAGCAAAAGAGAGGGGGAGAGAGCAAAAGAGAGGGGGAGAGCACAAAAGAGAGGGGGAGAGAGAGCGCAAAAGAGAGGGGGAGAGAGAGCGCAAAAGAGAGGGGGGCAGAGCACAAAAGAGAAGGGAAGAGAGAGCACAAAAGAGAGGGGGAGAGAAAGAACAAAAAAGAGGGGGGAGAGAGAGATCAAAGAGAGGGGAGAGAGAGCAAAAGAGAAGGGGGCGAGAGAGAGCAAAATAAAGAGAGGGGAGAGAGAGAGCAGAATAGAGGGGAGAGAGAGAGCAAAAGAGAGGGGATAGAGAGAGAGCAAGGGGTGGAACCGTTGTACTGCAAAAAATGGCCCATGTATACAGGCTTTAGGACTAGTCCTAATAAAGCCTGTGTACACGGGCTTTAGGACTAGTCCTTCATAAATAGCCTTTGTAATATACTTCCTGCTAACAAAATGACAGTGGCTGCGTTTCTACTCCAGTAGGAACTCTTGGATTGGCTTTACAAAGTAAGGAAAAAAAATTTGGGCTAAAAATTATTACAGCAAACAAGGTGTCAAGGTTTTCAGGACATTTTTACTCTAATATGTTAATTTATTGCAACCACAATTTACATTAGACTGGATTACAAGGAGAGCACTATTGATAGAGCATGGTGCGTTATCTTAATCACAACCCTGCTCTACGAATAGCACAAATCTGGCATTACAAATTAATTGTAAAAGAGATTTACCATATGCATAACAAAACTGGGACGGGATCAAAGCTGCATACGTTTGTGTGTGCTTCATATTTGTGTATATATATATATATATATATATATATATATATATATATATATATATGTATATATATATACTGTGCCCTCCACTAATATTGGCACCCTTGGTAAATATGAACAAAGAAGGCTGTGAAAAATTGTCTTTATTGTTTAATCTGTTGATCTTTTGTTAAAAAAATACACAAAAATGCTCTGCTCTGTTGGATATCAAACAATTGCAAACACAACACAGGTATATCCATAAAAAATAATTAATATATGTGTGGCACAATTATTAGCACCCGTATGAATTCACATGAGAAATATATATTTAAGTATATTCTCATTGATATTTTAGATTTCTTAGTACGCCTAGGTGACAAGGAATTGTTAAACCAGGACTTCCTGTTTCACAGGGTTATAAATATTAGGAAACACACAGGTCAAATTCCCTTAGTCATTCATCACAATAGGTAATACCAAGGAATATAGCTGTGATGTGCAGCAAAAGGTTATTGAGCTTCACAAAATGGAAAGTGGCTATAAGAAAATAGCAAAAGCATTAAAAATGCCCATTTCCACCATCAGGGCAATAATTAAGAAGTTCCATTCAACTGGAAATGTTATGAATCAACCTGGAAGAGGACGTGTGTCTATATTGTCGCAACGCACTGTGAAGAGGATGGTTCGAGTGACCAAAATGTCTCAAGGATCACAGCTGGAGAATTGCAGAAGTTAGTTGCGTCTTGGGGTCAGAAATTCTCCAAAACTACAATCCAACGTCACCTGCGTACATCATCACAAGTTGTTTGGAAGGGGTTTCAAGAAAAAAGCCTCTACTCTCAACCAAAAACAAACTCAAGCGTCTTCAGTTTACCAGACACTACTAGATCAGGTTCTATGGTCAGAAACCAAAATATAGCTTTTTGGCAATAAACATCAGAGGTTTGGTGCACACAGAGAGGTAGTCATATGGAAAAGTACCTCATACCCACAGTTAAATATGGTGGTTGCTCTTTTTTTTATTATTTGATTTTTATTGAGGATATTCAATAGTAATACATTAAGGAAAATAGACAGTGCATGTAACTTGAAAGACAGCAAAATTTGCACCGAGTGCCTATGAGACATTAGAGATGTGGAATAAACTATGTGTAATATATTGACAAAAGTCATATTAAACTAAATATGCCTGTGTGTAACATATGATACCTCTTTTTTTTTTACAACAAATATTCACTTCATATTTGATAAACATATAAAGGTATTAAAATTATAGTTGTCCTCACATTTTGTCCCCACTGTGATATTATACTAATGATCACTCTTGGACCTTAAAAACTGTTATATTGTGGGTTTACATAAATAAATGAGTGTAAATGATATGTTATTTTAATTGCATCCTGGCTAGATATCAAGTTATACAAATACTGAGGGGATATCTGCTTTCTCTTGTCTGTTCAAATAAAAGGATGCAGGGGCCAAAACTGGGAACTTAAATATTACACAGGTATAATTCCTTATATAAACAACCTTTCTCATATTTAATATATATTAACTGGCATAATGATAAACAAACATATTGTAATGGAAAATCTTCAAAAGTTTAGACTTATCCAGGGTATATAAATACTAATACGCGCATCTATGAACTGAGATGTGAATACACATTTAAGCATTAAACCTACAATAGGTAGTAAATAAAACCCCTGTTTCTCAATCAGCAAAGCTATCTATTAGCTAGCGTAGAGCCTATCTTGTTAATATATAAATGTCTTGCAAACTATGTGGAGTATTTTTGCATATACCAGTATAATTGAGATTATGTTATCTTCCTATGTTATATTCTACTAAAAATGGGAGGTTGAGAGACATAATTATGGTCCAATAAGATCTGTGGATCGGAGAGCAGTGGAAATAGTAAACAGGGGGCCCCCGGTTTTTGTAGTGTATATGGGCACTAGGAAGGTATATTTAGCATATTTCTTGCCTGCAACTCCGGCCGCGAGCCGCAAGGCTAGAGTGCTTAGTTTGATTTGACTTATGAATCTGTATTATAAAGGGGCTTGTGGCACATATAACCAAAACCATCTTGTGTGCAATCATATCTCTATAAATAAAATCGCAAAGAGGCTATGGGCCTTATGAGCTAAAGTTCAATTGTATAAGTTGGTATGTAATTAAGATAACATTTGGACTAAGAAGCATATGTCCACATAGGGCAATTGTTAATGATTTATATTGGTTTGCCATTTACAATAAGGAAAGTAAAACAGAACCTAAGCTGAGGTAACTAAATATAAACTATAGCACTACAGTCAATTACATATAACAATTATACATATTGTAGCAATAATAGAAACCATCTATAGTAAACTTAACTGTGAAGTGCTATTTGCACTGTTGTTGCTAAAGGCAGATGATTTACTTATTAGCCTCCAGTAACCATAAGGGCTAGTCCTCTATTAATGAAGTAAAGTAAGAGTTCTCTGTAGGCGTAAGTTCCAAAGGCTTTACGTGTGAAATAGTTGTCTCCATTAGCTTCATACATAGATGGGGATGCTGAGTTGGTTACCGATTGAATAGTAGTCACTAAAGTAATGGGTTTCTTCAATAAAGGTTGCCGAGTCGCTTGTGTGGTGTTGCGGTAAGTAGCATAGTGTTGATCCAGATTGTTACGCTAGATCGCTATGTCGATACCTGCATGGGATGGAGACCTTATGCTGTCCATCACAGTGACTGCGTCCTCAGGTTTCGGTTGTAAAACAATGCAGTCTTGAGAAGATGGTGGATCCGGTGAGGCCATGTGGTAAGTAATCCTGGCCTGTGCTGTGTCTGGGTATTGATCTCCGATCTTTGTCAGATGCTGTAATGCCAATGATGTCAGATGCTGTAAAGCCAATTATGTCTTAGAGGTAACAGCGATTCCGCTCCGATCTGCTTCATCTGCTCCGTGGCTGTGTAGAAAGACCTGAGAAGAGGGGATTCCGGCGCCATATTGGAATGCTTTCATGATTACAGGAGTTGGTCTTGGAGGTAAGTTACGCATTGCAACTGGATGTATCTTCGCATCGCTGATCTCTAAGGGTATTGTTCCATCCGATTCACAGGGCTTCTCTAGGGTGGTTCTCTTGATGTTAAAGAGGTGTGTTAGGTGATCAAATGGTGCTCTATCTAGGAGAGATCACATGAGTTCTTCAATCCTCTCCAGCTGTTTGTCAGGATAGTCTACTGTATAGGTGTCCTTCATGATTGCTGTATTCAGTTATATTAGAACCGGTTGCAGGATAAAGGTTGCTTTGCCCAGTTAAGGCTAAATACCTCGGGATATCCGAGGGCGGAAACGCTACCTATTGCGAGCCGCCGCTCTAGGTCTTTAACGTCCGATCCTGGGCTCAAGCGTCAAGAATACAGCTCAATAATATGTGTTAAGTTCCTTATGGTAGAAGGCGATGAGATGGTGTTTAAAATGGGTATTTTTGCTGTAAGATGTCTCTAATAATCGGTGGATTATCTGAATATCTGCGAGAGCTCATGGAGATGCGACTGCTCAGGATCGCTGTTCGGACACACCCCCATGGTGGTTGCTCTTTAATATTTTAGGGCTGTTTTTCTGGAAGAGAACCTGCACATTTTGTTAGGATACATGGCATCACGGACTCCCCATAATATCTGTTGATATTTGATAAACACCTGACTGCCTCAAAATGGGCTGTGTAAAAATAGAGAAGAAGGCTGCACATCAGTATAGAATTAAAACATAGGCTTTATTGAAGACTCCATACAACAAATGCACACAACAGACATGGAGCTATGTGCCAGTCTGACATGTTTCGCGCCCCCTAGTGGCGCTTAAAGGGACACTGAACCCAAATTTTTTCTTTCATGATTCAGAGAGAGCATTAAGTTTTAAGCAACTTTCTAATTTACTCCTATTATGAATTTTTCTTCATTCTCTAGGTATCTTTTTTGAAATGCAAGAATGTAAGTTTAGATGCCGGCCCATTTTTGGTGAACAACCTGGGTTGTTCTTGCTGATTGGTGGATAAATTCATCCACCAATAAAAAAGTGCTGTCCAAATTTCTGAACCAAAAAAGAAGCTTAGATGCCTTCTTTTTCAAATAAAGATAGCAAGTGAACAAAGAAACATTGATAATAGGAGTAAATTAGAAAGTTGCTTAAAATTGCATGCTCTATCTGAATCACAAAAGAAAAAATTTGGGTTCAGTGTCCCTTTAATCAGACTCATGAAACATCCAAATATTACTCATTTTATAGGGCAGCATGCCCATTCATTAATCATAATTTACAACACGTGTATAAACATTAAAAACTAAAGGTTATGTATAGCTCAGTGCTCTGCTACAGATATGATGCATATGTAATGAAGTTAAATTGATATAGTTTTAATTATGAAAATCCTTCATAAATTATTCATTATTTAAAGATCCAATAAAGTTCCTTTTGTTTTTTTTTTGTTTGTTTTTTCAAGTTTTCAAAAAAGCTTTATTGAAGATCATATAAATGTTGCAAACTGATTCAACATTTAAAGCATACATGTGAATGTCAAATTGTTGGCATCCAGTGCCCTATGCAATAAACTTTTCTTTGAAATTACAAATTGTCCAAGCATGGTTATTTCAGAATAATAGCTGAAGGTAGTGTCCATAAAAGTAGTCGGATCCATGCAGCACTTTGAACAAAAATCAAATAGACATATGCAAGAAAATGTAAACAAAATTACAAATTCAAAAATGATCCTTAATACAAATTGAGATGGTATTGTCCTCTCAGCCTGCTGTAGATACCATAAAAAGATCTATATCGCTTAGTCTCTACCCTATTGGTCTAACAAGCCCTTCCTTTACTCCCTGTCCTAAGTGGGATTTGCATTCCCGGACAGATATGCCAGACAGATAGCTCAGCATGCTAAGGCACTGTGGCTGAGCTCTGTAGCAACCCAAGGGTTGCAGGTTCGATCCCCGGCGAGGTCCACTCAGCCTTTCATGCTTCCGAGGTCGATAAAATGAGTGATTAGCCGCACTTTACAAGTACCCAATACATACATTCGGCCCATTGTGCTAGCATGAGTTCATGTACATCTGTTGTACCCAGCTGTATGTGGTGGTACCTTTCTAGGTGTAATAGGGTGTCTACCTGATGCTGCCACTCCCCAACCGTTGGGACATTCTTTGATTTCCAATGTTTTTGGGATTAACATCTTGGCATTGTATAACATAATCATCCTCAAGGCTTACTTTACTTTCAAGTTTGGGTAGTGATAAATATAATAGTGTCGGGGTTGTTTTGTAGTGGTTTCCCTGATGCGTTCCAGAATCTCCATCCAGTATGTATCCAATCTAGGACAATCCCACCAAATGTGTGTGGGAGTGCCCTCCCCCCACATTCTCTCCAACACTTCCCCGATGTAGTTTTATATATGCGTTGCAGCCTACTGGGGGTGAGATACCGCCTGAATAGAAATTTGTAACAAGACTCCTGTAGTTTGGTTGAGATTGATGCTTGTTTGGTGATTTGGAAAACTATATGCTATCAATGTCTATTTGTAATTCTTTTTCCCAAGCTTTTGTTTATGAGGGAAGAAGATGTGTGTTCTCGACTAGTAGGAGTCTAAACAAAGTGACACTGCATGTGCCATTGGTGTTTCGCATAGGCATGTGCTTTTATAGGGTGTCATCTGTATGATAACCAGTTCATACTGTCTTTAATTTCTGTAAGGGGTTTAAAGGGACACTTGACTAAAAAATTTTCTTTCATGATTCAGATAGAACATGACATTTTAAGCAACTTTCTAATTTACTCCTATTATAAAATTTTCTTTGTTCTCTTGCTATCTTTATTTTATAAGTAGGAATGTAAATCTTAGCAGCCAGCCCATTTTAGGTTCAGCACCATGGATAGTGCTTGCTTATTGGAGGCTTACATTCACCCACCAATAAGCAAGCATAACCCAGGTTCTCAACCCAAAAATTGGTCGGCTCCTATGCATCAAATTCCTGCTTTTTAAATAAAGATAGCAAGAGAACAAAGAAAAAAAATGATAATAGGAGTAAATTAGAAAGTTGCTTAAAATTGCATGCTCTATCTGAACCACGAAAGAAAAAAATTGGATTTAGTGTCCCTTTAAAATTGTTCCCTTCAATCAGCGCTGAGATTATCCAGTCTTTAAAGGGTATTTTTTGATCTGGTCTATTCTCTTTGAGGTTCCAAGGAACTACAGGGTTTTGCAAGGTAGGGGTCAGTGGGGAAAACTGTGAGGATATATTTGTTGTGGTGTTTAGAATCCTATCCCAGGTGGTGTAAAAGTCTGCGAGTAATGGATAAGCTGATGTGACTATCGGTCTGTCTTTCCCTAACAGCCATGCATTGGTGCCGGCATTTCTGGTATCTAGGATGTCGCAGTCCAACTGCACCCATTCTTTATTGTGGTCATTATAGCACCAGTCCAAAAGTCTGCTTAAAGTAATTGCCTGTTTTTAGATGTGTATATTAGGAACCCCGAGACCTCCCTTATCTTTAGGTAAATACAGTGTTTTTTGGCGATTCTTGGTCTGATGTCTCCCCATATATAATGTTCTATGATGCCCTGTATTTTGTATAGATAGTTTGCCCGTAATAGTATAGGTGTTGTCTGGAGCAGATACAGCAATCTAGGTAGCACATTCATTTTGATCACATTGATCCGGCCCACCCAGGAAATCGATTTATTTTTCCAACTATATAAATCCTCAATGAGTTTGTTTTATAGGGATTTATAGTTAGCTTGAAATACCTCCTGCTGGTCTGGAGATAGATAAATTCCTAAATATTTCATTTTGGATTGCTGTGCTCTTAGTGGGCAAGCTTGCAGTTCCCTGGCGAGCACTTCAGGGTTGTGTGTGATATTCAATAGTTCAGATTTTGACAGATTAAGGTGGAAATTTGAGACTACTCCATAAGACCTGAAGATGGCTAATGTTTTGGCTACCGATTTGTCAATGTTGGTTAGCGTGCACAAAATATCGTCTGCATGTGAGGCTAATTTATATTAGCGAGTTTTGCTGTTGATCCCTGAGATTTGTTTGTCATATCAAATTTTTTGGGCTAAGGCTTCAATTGTGATAGCAAAGAGGATTGGAGAAAGGGGGCATCCCTGCCTTGTGCAATTTCAGATGGAGAAGCGGTCCGAAAGGAGGCTATTAACCTTAACCCTCGCCGTTGGGTTTTGATATAATGTGAAAGTTTGATCTATGAAAGTTTTACTAAATTTCATCTTGTGTAGGACTGATTTTAAAAATTGCCAATGTACTCTATCGAACACCTTTTCTGCGTCCGTAAAGACTAAGACTAATGGTATATGATGTTGTTGGGCATGGGATATTAATTTAAATGCCTTTTTCTTGTTATTATGTGCTTCCCGGCTGGGTACGAAACCCACCTGGTCTTGGTGTATGAGTTTGGGGAGAAATTTGTTGACTCTGGTAGCTATGATCTTTGCATAAATTTTAATGTTTGAATTTAAGAGTGAGATAGGGCGAACGTTTTCTGGCCTATCTGGGTTCTTACCCTGTTTAGGGAGCACTGTGATATGTGCTTCCAACATTTGGTCAGAAAAACCTTTATCTTTTAGTATTGCATTAAATATAGATGTTAGGGGGGCCAACATGTGATGCAGATATGTCTTGTAGTATTTTATACCCAGGCCATCTGGACCTTGGCTTTTACTACTAGGCATATTTTTGATGGCAGTCTTTATTTCTTCGGGCGTAACTGGCGAATTAAGAAACTCAGTGTCTGCCTTATCTAGGGTGCATAGTTGTAAGCCAGATAGGAAGCTGTCTATTTTATCTTGTTGACAGTCATTTTGTATGTTGTACAAAGTCTCATAGTATTGTCTGAATGTTTCAGCAATATGTGTGCTGTCCTTATGCGTTTGGCTAGTTGCGTCTGATAGTGTGTGTATGTGTGTGTTCAATTGTTTCCGCCTGAGGGCTTTAGCCAGGGAAGAGCCTGCTTTATCATTTATGTCAAAGTATTTTTGTTGTAAAAGGGTGGCATTGCGCTGATATTCTTTGACGAGGTGATTATTAAGATCTTGTTTTGCTTTTGTTAGAGATTCTAATATATTAGTAGATGTGGGGTTTAGTTTATGTTCTGATTCCCAATATCTAATTTGGGATAGGGTGGAGTTTGCAAATTGCCAATTGTTTTTAATTTCTCTTGCTTTGTGCTTAAGGATTTCCCCTCTTATGATGCATTTATGAGCTTCCCATATTATAGTTGGAGATATGCTGCCAGTATTGTTTTCCCTGAAATAATGTCCTAGGGTAGAGTCTACTTCCATTTTAATCAGGGGATTAACTAAAATATAGTCATCTAGTCTCCACATAAATGGTCGTATGGGTGTGTTCGGCCACAATATTGTGCACTGTACTGGGGCGTGATCGGACCATGTAATCGGTAGTATGGTGGAGTTCTCAATCATTGAAAGTCCTATCTGGTCCGTTATCCGGTAGTCAATCCTGGTGTATAAATGGTGCAGATGTGAGTAAAATGTGTTGTCCTGGGTGGTGTGATTTACCGATCTCCATATGTCATGCAGTTTGAGTTGTTGTAGACAAGAGTTAATGCTTTTTATGACCTTTTGTGGGGTGCTAGTTTTGCCCGAAGAAGTGTCAAGAACCGGGTCCAGTGGCAGGTTAAAGTCTCCCCCCAGGAGCAGGATGCCTTTAGCATGTTCCAGCAACAATTGAGTTACTTGTTTAAAGATTGTGTGTTGACCTTGGTTAGGTAAATATATATTTGCTAAGGTTACATAAGAATTGAACAATAAACCAATGATTATTAAGTATGACCCGTTGGGGTCCTTTACTATGTATGTTGGCTGGAAATTAATCGTATTTCTGAGAAAAATTCCCACTCCACCTTTCTTTGTGTTGCCTGAGGCTAAAAATTAAGTCTTAAATCTACCGTTAATAAACTTGGGTTCTTTTTTAAAGTGTGTCTCCTGTATTTATATGATGTCCCCTAGATCTTTATGTAATTCATTGAAAGCTATTGATTATTTTTCTGGACTTTTAAGCCCTTTAGCATTGATTGTTAACAATTTAAGAGGGCGCGGTTGTGGGGTAGCTATATCCTCATACTAGTATGGAGTCGATTTGTTTTCGTGGATTGCGTAGAGAGAGTTGTGTAGATATGCATAAACTTAAGTGGATGTCTGAGGTACCAGGGAAGCGCTAGGAAAATAAGTTTAGTTTCTATCGCTAAATGCTTTTAGCTGTGGTGTTTTGTTAGGCAAGTAAGGGTATTGCACAACTAGGCTAGAGGTATATGGTGTGTGAGGACCGTAAAAAACTAAAATATACAAGCAGTATTGAGTAACAACTTTGACAAGTTAGTGATCACTAATAAACATGATAAACTGTGCAACAACAGAATT
This sequence comes from Bombina bombina, assembly GCF_027579735.1. Classification (NCBI taxonomy): domain Eukaryota; kingdom Metazoa; phylum Chordata; class Amphibia; order Anura; family Bombinatoridae; genus Bombina; species Bombina bombina. Next base: position 294,154,460 of record NC_069499.1, on the reverse strand, counting down.
GTAAATACAATAAACAATAAATATAACAGTCAGGGCAGTATCCCTGCCCCCAAACCCAAAGAAATAAGCATAAAGAATATTCGACCTGAAGCCATTGTTGAATTATGAGAGTCCCCTCAATTGGGCAAATGTGGATAGTCAGTTAGCAGATAGTCCAGATTCTATATGTTCCATTGTGGCACCTGCCTTGGGCATGTGTCGCTCAGTATCTGGGCCAATTAGTTCCTTTGGCAGCTGTTTTGATCTGGATATAGGTGGATGAAAGTCGACATTTACATGCCTTGTAAGTTCTGGTGGTTGGATGGAAATCTGTAAAGCTTCACAGAAGTAGGGTAGGACCTCTTTGGTCTTGAAAACAGCTGTGTTATTACCTCTGGTCGCAATAAGGCTGACTGGGAAGCCCCATCTATAGGCAATCTTCTGTTCCCGTAAAATGGTGGTGATAAAGTTGAGGACTCTCCTCTTTTGGAGAGTGGACGGGCTAAGGTCTGCAAATATTTGAATACGATTACCAGCATGCGAGATGTCTTGTTTCTGCCTGGAGTGTTTCATGATCTCTTCCTTGTCTTTTAAATGAAGTAGTTTAATAATTAAGTCTCTTGGGGGTGCTTTGGGAGGAGGCTTAGCATGGAGAGCCCGATGAGACCTTTCAAAGATCAAATCTGGTGCACTGTTATCCCCCTTGACTGTCCAAAAAGTGCTTGGAGGCAACCTTCCAATGCTGCTGGTTGAAAAGACTCTGGAAAACCGTGTATCCGGAGGTTGTTCCTCCTTCCCCTGTTATCTAGATCTTCCACTTTCTCCAGCAGGTGGTGAATAGTTTTGACTTGTTCATAAACCAAACGTGATATATGTTGGGTGTCATTATCCATTGTGTTATGATTCTCTTCCAGAGTAGTGACTCTTTTCGTCACTCTTGTCAAATCTCTTTTCAAGTCGCCGTACCAGTTTTTTTTACCTCTGACATAATTTCCTTGATGTCATCTTTGGTGCAGAGTGGCAATAGATCTTCTTTAGTAAGTCCTGTGGAGTTTGGTGTTAGAGAAGGTTGAACCTGTGATGTATTTGGTAGCGAAGTGTCACTTAAAGCAGGGGAAGAAGAGGCCAAGCTGGATTCAATTGGTTTTAGGTATTGTTGTAGCATTCCGAAGCATGATGCACCATCAGGCTTGTTAGATTTACAGCCTGGCATATTCTGTATGCTGCAGTGACTCAGGAGTATGAAGAAAATGCAATATTTATTGTTAATATTGATGGGCTAGAGGTTCTGTGTGTAGTCTAGCTGAGCCACTTGGGTTAATAGTGATGGAAAATGCACTTGTATAAGAGGGAATAGTGCTGCAATAGCGTAGTCCTCAGTTGCTGGCTGTACTGTATAGTATGGAGTCTGGAGGTATGTTGCAGTTTTATAACTCCCTCCTTTTGACTTAGTGTCCTTTTTTCACCCCCCCCCTCCTTGCCGTGATGACTTTAGGGAAGGCAGAAGGAGTTTTTTGTGAGGGTATCCTGAGCGGTCTCCCCACACAGGAGTCAAGAGCTGCTGTTATGTGGAGGATTACTGCTTGCTGCCCATTTATAGCCCTCCCGTATGAGAAGCAGGGAATAATTTAGGGTCGGTGGTTGTGACTGTGTATGCAACTTATCCCCCCGTGGATCCAGCTATCTGGCCTGTCTTCTTACCACTAAATGCTGTACTCCAGTAGGTCCGCCCAATGTTGATCTCTCTACGGACCTTTGCTGCCTTATATGATGGTCCTCCACGAGCGGGTATGTGTCTGTATCGCTCCGGTATCGCAGAGTGTCTTGCGTAGCATGCATTTTGGGTGATGGCGACGAGGTCGCTGTTGGGGCCTAGAAATATACGGCGTGGTAGAGACCCAGCTAATTCATACCGTGACTTCGGCGGATTGCTCTTTGCTCCTTCCAGCCTGGTGCAGCGGGTTCTAGAGGGAAGAGGGGAATCCCTAGGGTAGGTGTTTTTTTAAAAATTACTGGCTATTTGGTCAGGTTTCTGAAGCATGGGCCTAGGAGTCATCATCTCATGCTGCCATTTCACAGAACAGCCAAGCTCCGCTCCCATAAAGTTCCTTTTTATCCAGAATTTTATATTTATTGCCACCCCTTGGTGGTACCTTAGCTATATCAATTGCCTTAATTGAAAAATCTCCTACATTTTGGAAATGCATGTTATTAAAATGTCTCGCCACTGTTGAATCTGACTTTTTTACATCATTAAAATGTTCAAGTGCTCGGACATGTAACTGTCTAGTTGTTTTACCAACATACTGACTGTGGCAAACATTGCATTCTAACAAATAGACTACAAAGGATGTATCCATTTAACCTCATTACATATGTATCATATCTGTACCAGAGCACTGAGCTATACATAACCTTTTGTTTTTTTGTTTTTAATGTTTATACACAAGTGTTGTAAATGTTGATTAATGAATGGGCATTTTGCTCTATAAAAGGAGTAAAATTTGGATGTATCATAAATCTATGATCAAGCGCCCCTAGGGGGCGCAAAACACGTCAGACTGTCGCATAGCTCCATGTCTGTTGTGTGTATTTTATGGAGTTCAATAAAGCCTATGTTTTAATTCTACATTGTTGTGCAACCTTCTCTATTTTTATGCATTTTTGCAGCAGGGAGGTTTTATCTTCGTTTAGGCATGCACCCTGCCTGTTAGCTATGGACAAAGATTTGGATGACGTCATCACTTGGTGCCGGACTTTCGGCGTGTTGTGCACGAGCTATAGCGACTGTGCAGCTTATGTTGTAAAATGGACTGTTGTTGGATCTTCCAGCAGGACAATGATCCAAAACATACATCAAAATCAACACAAAAATGGTTTATGACCACAAAATCAAGGTCCTGCCATGGCCATCCCTGTCCCCTGACTTTAACCCTATAGAAAACCTGTGGGGTGAACTGAAGAGGAGAGTCCACCAGCGTCAACCTCAAATTTGAAGGATCTGGAGAGATTCTGTATGGAGGAGTGGTCTCAGATCCCTTGCCATGTATTTTCCAACCTTATCACGCATTATAGGAGAAGACTCAGAGCGGTCATCTTGGCAAAGGGAGGTATCACAAATTATTGATTTATATATATATATATATATATATATATAAATATAAAATGCCCTTTAAATAACATAGGGCTATCCTGTTCAAGGTGATCACAATCAAATTTCTTTATACTTTTTAACAGATTTTGTGGACACTGCTGTTTCACTGCAAGTCTAAAAAAACTGAAATCTTGACCAGAACATCTAGGAAAGCCAATCGAGTTCTTACATTTTTTTTTGTTTTCTTTTAGTTAATACTCATTGTGGTCTTGTGATCTACTTGAATTCTTAAAGGAATATGAAATACAAAATTTTTGGTTCATGATTCAGATAGAGCATGTGATTTAAACAACTTTCTAATTTACTTCTGTTATCAATTTTACTTTGTTCCTTTGGTATCTTTTGTTGAAAAGCAGGGCTATAAGATCAGGAGCGTGCATGTGTCTGGAGCACTATATGGCAGCAGTTTAGCAAGAATGTTTTCCATTTACAAAAGCACTAGATTACAGCACTATTTCCTGCTATGTAGTGCCCCAGATACCTACCTAGGTAGGTATCTATTCGAAAAAGATTACCATGGAACAAAGCAAATTTGATAATAGAAGTAAATTGGAAACTTTATTAAAAGGTGTATGCTCTGACTGAATCACAAAATACATTTTTTGGGTTTCATATCCCTTTAACCACATAGGGGTATATTCCAATCCTTCCAATAGCGTGTATCATCTGTTTAACTGATCCTGATATATTATTTGGAGCGATCTCTATGCAAATGTCAACACCATTTCCAATAATAGAACATTCACCCATAGAATGCATGGGCAATTTTAGACATTGGCGATCACAATCCATCCGACCATGAGTCATAATACAAGTGGCACGCTAATGATAGCACGGGATGTGATAAGCTATATCAATCATTAGCACACAACTTGATATTACAAGTCCATGGTAAATCAGATTTAACAGAGAAGGTTTAGCGTAGCCGACATTGCTCTAGGGCACCCATTACTTTCAATGGATAATGCAATGTGCTAAATAGTGCTCATATTACAAATTGAAAGTTATGGATTGGGGTCGAGCTAAAGCACAAATAGCTATATAAGAATTAGCGGGACTTGAGACCTGAAGTAAAGTGTAAGGGGTAAAAAAAAAAGTTTCACAAAACACATCAAAAACATTTTCAAATAAAGTATTACACTCAAATACACATTTTAAATAAAAATATTGATAAACATATGTTAAAAGGGTTAAAAAAGGATATGGAATATGGCAAGGTGTATGACTGGAAAGGGCTCCAGTGTATGTGTGTGTGTGTATGTATGTGTGTGTGTATATATATATATATATATATATATACTGTATATATATATATATATATATATATATATATATATATATATATATATATATATATATATATATATATATATATGTATATATATAATATGTTCAAAAAACAAAGTATTGCAGTATGCAGTGATACCTTTTTTTATTGGACTAACATAATATTTCAAAGACAAGCTTTCGAGAGTTTTCCTCTCTTCCTCAGGTCTGAAGCAATACTGATCAATCTGATATAGATACACATCACATACAACAAATGGAAGGGAGGGAGGGGTTGAGAGGGGTGTCATAAAAAGCAAATGATGTGTCTGAAGGAGAAAATAGCTGAGGATAGCCAGAAAGAGTAAATAAACAGAGGAGAGTAAATAGGCAAGATGAGAGGAAAAACAAAAGGAAAAAGAAACCAATATAGGATAATAAGATGAGAGATTATAGAAAGTTATGGTAGTGTGTGAGAAAGCCAGAGTCTACATTAAGTCCTTCATTTCTGGTGTTGAAATGTGTGATCATTTTCATCTCAAACGTCTTTCGTTCATGAGAGTCTTTGAAATTCCCTTTAAGAACTTTAATCCTGAGGTTAAGGATGGAGTGACCAGTCTGGGTCAGCTATAGGCCAGTTTCTCCAATGTAGCAACCTATGTCACACACTGTACACTGTATCATGTACACCACATTAGCAGATGAGCACGAATAGGATCCTTTAATATTATATGATGTGTTATTGTGTCTGGCTGTGTTGTTGTCACATATATGTTGACACAGTTTGCAGAGTGATTTGTTGCATCGTGCAGTGCCATTCTGTGTAAGCTTCTGTTCTGTGGGTAATTTGCTGCGGACCAATCTCTGTCTCAGGTTAGGCGGTTGTTTGAATGCTAGTATGGGGGGTTCAGGAAATATTTTTTTGAGTGTGGGGTCCTCTGAAATTAGTGGTTGTAGCTCTTTAATAATCTTGCGTACTCCTTACAGAGTAGGGTTGTCGGTGACTACTAGAGGGGTTCTTGTTTTGTTTTCCTTTTCTTTGTATTGTAGGAGCCTTTCCCGTGGTGTTTTTAGGGCAGATTTGATTTTTTTTAGATATTGTCCTTTCCTTGTAGCCCTTTTGCCTAAATGACTCTGACAGTGTACTGAGGTGCTGATCTCTGTCTTTTGTGTCAGAGCAAATGCGGTGATATCTGATAACTTGGATGTTGGGTTTCTGTATATAGATGAATGAAGGATGCCATTGATGACAGTTATTGTGCAGTCCAAGAAATTCACACTATGATTTGAAAAGTCCATTTTAAGGTTTATTGACGGGTGAAATTAATTAAATGATTTGTAGAAATCTAAAAGGCTTTCTTCTCCTTCTGTCCATATTATGAAAATATCATTGATGTAACGATAATATGTATAAGGTTTGTGGGGCTGAGTACATAAGAATCTGTATTCTAGGTCAGCCATGAAAAGATTAGCATATTGGGGTGACATTTTTGTGCCCATCGCTGTCCCTGTCATTTGTAGGTAGTAATTGTTGTTAAACCTGAAATAGTTGTGTGTGAGTATGAATTCTATAAGCTGGGCAATAGTTGCACTGTCATATTTGTGTGTTGGTTGGTGGGATGAGAGAAATTTACTGCAGGCCTCAATACCATCCTTATGTGGGATGTTGCTGTATAAGGATTCCACATCCATAGTAACTAGTATAGTGTTTCCAGGTAGTTCATTTTTCTGGTTAAGTTTTTTAAGGAAGTCTGTAGTGTCCTGTATAAAGCTATCAGTCTTAATGACAAGAGGCTTAAGAATGTTTTCTATTAGGCCAGATATTTGTTCAGTGAGTGTTCCCATACCTGTTATAAAAGGGCATCCTGGGTTTCCTAGCTTGTGGATTTTGGGCAGCATGTAGAAGGTACCCATCTGAGGATTGGAAGGTACCAGATTTTCTAATTCTTGCTGTATGTGTTTAGGAAATGTTTTGATAAGTTTTGTGAGTTTAGCTGAATATTCCTTGGTGGGGTCTGTGTCCAGTTTTTTGTAGTAGTTTGCATCAGACAACTGTCTGTAACCTTCTGTAGTGTAGTCCTGGGTATTCATGATAACTACTGATCCACCCTTGTCCGCCGGCTTGATGATGATGTTATTATTATTCATCAAGTTTTCCAAGGCATTTCTTTCCATATGTGAGAGGTTGTAAGCGATTTTTTTCTCTTGTGTGGTGACTAGAGATGCCACTCTCAGGCGAAAACTTTCAATGTAACTGTCCAATTTGATGTTCCGTCCTGCTGTCGGTGTAAAATCTTTGTTCTTTTTCCTACCATTATTATCCTGGTTAAGAGTGGTGTTTTTTTTGGCATAAAAGAATTCCTTAAGTCTCAATCTTCTAAAAATTCTTCCAAGTCTGAATATAACTGGATGTGATCCAGATTTGCGTTAGGACAGAATGTTAGCCCCTTGGATAAGACTGATTTTTCAGGTATTGAAAGGTGATGATTAGAGAGGTTTACAATCCCAGTATTGTCCGTGAATTGTTCTTGGTAGTTAGCAGGCTCAGTTTGGTTTGGGTCATTGGTAGTTCTGGTTGGAGTAAGCTGGTTTTCAATGGAGCAATCCGTTGATCTTTCATTAGGGCTTTCTTTGTGCTGTGTGAGGCCAGCCAGTTTCTTATTCTTTTTCCTGATGAGATTATGTTGTAGAAGTAATCCATTTCTATTTCCATTGCTTTGGTTTCGGATGTAACCTGTTGAAGATCTTGAAATAAGGACTGCTTATGACAGAGTAATTTGTGTTTTCTGTCATATACTTGGTGAATTAGGTTGTTGAGTAGTTTATATATATATAATGTACTTTAGCAGTCTCTAGACTTTATTAACGTTAAAGTGACTCACCACTCCTGCATATCAAAATTATAGTGAGCCACTAGTTATAGAATTTGCAATATACAAACTAACTATCAATAAGAAAAGATTACGCAAATGTTATTTTAATATCTTATTATATTAACTGGTAAAATAAAGGCAACAGCAATGATGAAACTAAATTAGCTTATATATGTAGGTGGAAGACCACAAACACAATAAAGCAGCTGCTAATATATGCAAGATATTTGTGACAGCGAAATGAGAGGAAAAAATAGAAACTATCATGTAAAATATTTGGAAGCCTCTTGTGATGGTTATGTGCTATAATATGATGGGAAATAAGGCTATGACCAGAATACTCAAATTTCCTTCAACAAACAATTAGCAGCACAGTAAATAGACTAGGGAATAAACATATGCAACACCAAGTAATGAAATATATAAATATTCAATGTAAATAAAGCCAGAAAAATATATAGGTCACAAGTGGAGCAGTATTTAACTCTCCCACTAAGCTTTTTGCATGCGTCGGGTAGCGCCCGTATTGCAAGTTGAAAGTAAAGAGTTTTTGCTCTGGCGGTAACCCGATGCTCGCAAAAAGTTAAACTTAGAATATTGCTTGTGTGATACTATATTCCCCCATAGAAGTCAATGGATCGAAAAAAGTGGCCAGACTCTCAAGTTCTCTAACCTGACATGAAAATATAAATATTTAACATTCCAATGTTCTTCACATAGAAAACTTTGTTCTATTTGGAATTTGAAATATTTACAGTAAATACATAGTTAAAACCTTTATTAAATAGGAATATTGCATATGTATATGTATGCATATATATGTTACAGCCCTTTGCATGCTTCTTTTTTTTCCTAACACCTGAGACCTCATATCTTTAAACCCTTATAACTTTTTCGTGCAATATTTTTTTTTAATATTTAAAAAAAATATATTAGATGGTTTATTATGAGTGTAACTGTACTTTGCAATGTATTTTTTATGTGTTTTCTGACACTTTTTTGTTTTACAAAACAGTTAGCTAGTGGGGTAATCATTCTAGCATAAATCGCCATTGCGCTCAAGCGATTGAGTTTACTTTCAACTTGTAATTCAAGGTTAAAACTCGAAGCGAGCAAAAGGTAAAAACCTTATTGCTCGCACGTAGCTGCTAACGCGCCACTTGTAATCTGGCCCTTAGTAAGAATATCTCAGGATGACGTGATAGTTTAGCGATAATCGGCGGATTTGATTTATCATATCAGGAGCTCCTGATATTGCATTTTATACCGGCTATTGTCCAGACACAACACATTCTTTTTATTTTTAAATATATATTTCTATATTTTGTACACAAAATTTCTCTCTCTCACACACTCTCTTCTCCCTCTATCTCTTTTCTTCCCCTCTCTCCTATTCTTCTTTTACTCAGAATCTAACTTTTTACTGTCAACTTGCAATACCAGCACTAACCTGACAGTGCTATTTTTTTTTTTAACCTTTAGTGCAGTTAGTATAAAACAAGCGCCACTTGTAATCTGTCCCCATGCGGTTTGGACTATATATAACAACAAAATAGAAACATTTAGTTAATAGCTGTCGATAAAGTGCAAAAAATGGCCTTTTCAAAGTTTTTGAGTATTTCTAGACAATTTGGAATAATTCTATGATATTGTGCATGTGCAATACACTCTAAAATGGCCACAGATGAAATTTTAGATGTATAGATGAATATATGTTCTAGATTCATCAACTTATATTCAGCAATATTGTAGTCTGAGATAGTGTGCGGGACAGACATTTACATATGTACAGTATATTAGACATGTGCGATTCGTTTCGGATCGATTCGGAAATTCGGTGGAATTTCTTAAATTCGGAGATTCAGATAGATTCGAATTTCCGAATTGAAATAGTGATGAATCTACCGAATAAATCCGAATTAGTTCGGATTTATTCGGTAGATTTGGATGGCCATGGATTACACTAGTATTGTACAGTATATTAGGTATATCTGTAACGGCTCAATATATTCAATAACCTAAGTTGTTTAACTTGGTTTGAAACTTAAACAAGCCTGGAAAAGTTGTTGTTGTTACACTAGAGAAACAGTAAGGATGTTTATAGGATGTTTCTCTAGTGTTTTAATATGTGCCCAAAAATGAGAGACAGTTGAAAACTGCTTGAGTAGCAAAAGTCTTTCTAGGCAGTTTTGTGAATTAATAAACAATGTATCCACATATAATATATACAGTTCAATAGTGCTTAGTTTAGAATGGTAGTTAAAGTTCACTTTAAGTAGTGCTGACAAAGTATGAAGTGAAGTTGTAGGTCTGACCTGTATATTCCTAGAGCGGATACCATTCAGTCTGTATGCGGAGAGCTGCAGCGTGTATCTGAGAGGGAGACCTGCTCTCGGCGGTAGCTGATGACGTATGAGCTAACAGAGCATGCTGCAGGCTGAGTTGTAGGAGAGACGAAGGTACTGTGGAAGCGGCAGACAGGAAAGTGTAGCAACGGAACTTCCAGCAGGTAGATACATACAAAGCCAGATGTTAAGCGTTGTCCGGTTACCAAGTGCAGGCAAAACTTGCTTAAAGCGATGATAAGGAACCTTCAGGGAAGGTAAAATAAGTGATAGCTTCAGCTAGTGAGAAACACTGTCAGAGAGCCAATGGCTAAGTAACTAACTCAATTAACCAGCATAGAGTGCTGGAAGGAGGTGCTTAATATAGGGAGAATCTTAAAGGAACATAGTCAGTGGAATTGCGGACAGTAACCCTTACAGAGCCCCCCAAAAAAGAACCACAGCGAGGTTCAAGGCCTGGGACGATCAGGGTTATGTCTGTGGAAGAGGGAGACCAGACGAGGAGCAGAAACATTCGAGGCAGGCTCCCAGGAATTATCCTCATGTCCAAAACCCTTCCAATGGATCAAATAGAAGAGAACTCCATGACGGAGTCTAGAATCCAAGACGCTGTGAACCTCATATTCTGCATCCGAAGTAATGGTAAGGGTCTGATCATCCGGAACGGTACTAGATGCTGGCATATTACAAGGCTTGACCAAAGACACATGAAATGTAGGATGTATCCTGAAGGAGGGTGGTAGTTGCAATGTGACCGTAGAGAGACCATTGATACGGATGATGGGGTAGGGACCCAGAAAAAGCTTGCCCAGTTTTCTGCATGGATATGGTATCCTGAGGTGCTTCGTAGAGAGCTACACACGTTGTCCTACAGAGTATTGTGGGTTAGGTTGGTGGCAAAGATTATAATACCTTCGTTGTGAAGCTTGCGCCTGATGTATATGTTCACGAATAGAGGAGAAATTAGCAGAGATGTCGTTGACAAGATTGTTCACCTGAGGGCAAGGTGTATCAACTCTTGGAAGAAGGGTGAAGTTTGGATGCAAACCGTAATTTACAAAAAATGGAGATGTGCCAGTGGTGGAACTTTTGTTGTTGTTATATGCAAACTCGGCTAGAGGTAAATAAGTGGCCCAAGAATCTTGTTGATGAGAACAAAAGCAGCGCAAATACTGCTCGAGCCACTGATTCACCCTCTCTGTCTGACCATTCGTTTGTGGATGGTAGGCAGTGGTAAGTTTTTGCTCAATATGCAGCTCTGTACACAAGTTTTTCCAAAACTTGGAAGTGAATTGGGAACCTCGGTCGCTGAGGATGGTTTTAGGTATCCCATGTAGTCGTACAATGTTTTGAATAAACAGATTGCATGTGATTTTGGAAGTGGGTAGCGAGGAAATTGGTATAAAGTGCGCCATCTTCGAGAAAAGATCCGTGACCACCAGTATGGTGGTATAAGTACAGGACTGAGGTAAATCAACAATAAAATCCATAGAGACTGCCTCCCAGGGAATGTGTGGAACTGGTAGGGGTTGTAGAAGCCCCATGGGAAGTTGTCTTGAAGGTTTAGTTGTTGCACACACAATACATTTGGAGAGATACTCCTTGAGATCCTGATGTAAAGAAGGCCACCAGAAAGAACGTTTGAGCAACTCAGTAGTTTTATCCCTTCCCATGTGTCCTGCTAGAGGGGACTCATGTACTGACTTTAAAATTGATGGTCTCAGAGTTGGAGGAATATATCATTTCCCTTCCTTGCATAGCAAGCCATCCAAATTACAGGTGAGATCTGTATGAGGTACAGAAGAGTCGATGGTGGTTGCATCTTTTAGTAAAGTTGTTAAACTTGATAAAACACCAACAATACAATCTTTACGAATAATAGTGGAGGGTGTATTGTGCATTATGGGTTTAGAACCTTGCCTGGAGAGAGCTTCAGCCTTGCCATTTTTTGCGCCTGGCCTATAAGTAATGATATAGTGGAACCGGGAGAAGTATAGACTCCAGCGTAGTTGTCTGGAGGATAAGGTTCGGTTGGATTGTAGGTATTGCAAATTCTTGTGGTCAGTATATATGACCGTTGGTTGTGTAGCCCCCTCCAGCAAATGTCTCCAATGGTCGAAGGAACACTTTATTGCAAGCAATTCCTTCTCGCCAACAGGGTAATTTAACTCAGCCGGTTGCATGAGTCTAGAGAAGAAAGCCACGGGATGCAATGGGTCTTTAAATGATTTTCTTTGTGAAAGAACTGCCCCAATGGCGAATTCCGAAGCTTCAACCTCCAATATGAATTGTTTTTCTAGGTCAGGGTACTGAAGGATGGGTGCGGTTGTGAATTTAAGTTTTAGGAAGTCAAAGACCGATTGAGTTTGACTTGTCCACCTAAATGCGAGATTCAACTTGGTGAGTTCTGTTAAGGGTTTAGTGATGGTAGCAAAACCTGGAATACATTTTCTATAATAATTTGAGAAGCCCAAAAACAGTTGTACATCTTTTTTTGATTGGGGAACCGGCCAATCCAAAATCGCCTGGACCTTATCATCTTGCTTCTTTATTCCCAATGGGGAAATTTCATAACCCAAGAAGGTTATATTACTAGACTCAAATATGCATTTTTCTAATTTAGCATACAAATTATTCTTTCGTAACCTGGACAGTACCTCTCTCACATGAACTCTGTGTTGGTCAAGGTTTTGTGAATAGATTAGGATGTCGTCTAGATAGACAACTACATAAACATCTAAGATATCCCTGAAGAGATCATTGATTAAACACTGGAATGTCGCTGGGGCATTGCATAGACCTAATGGCATCACTGTATATTCGAATAGCCCATATCTAGTCCGAAAAGCAGTGAGCCATTCGTCGCCAGCTCTCATTCGTATAAGATTGTAGGCACCTGAAGATCCAATTTTGTGAAAATCGAGGCCCCCCTTAATCTTTCTATTAACTCAGGGATAAGTGGGGGTGGGTACCTGTTTTTTCTAGTACGCCTGTTCAACTCCCTGTAGTCAACAATGGGTCTCAATGTGCCATCTTTGTTGGTAACAAAGAATATCCCTGCACCTGCGGGAGATGTGCTAGGTCTTATAAACCCCTTCCTTAGGTTTTCGTCAATGTAATTTTTAAGGTGTTCTAATTCTGGCTTTGAAAGGGGATATATGTGTCCATAAGGGATTGAGACCCTTGGGAGTAAATCAATAGGGCAATCGTAACCCCTATGGGGAGGCAAATTTTCGGCGTCTTTTTTATTAAAAACATCAGAGAAGTCTGTATACTGCTTGGGTAACATTTTGTCAACAACCTGTAATAAAACTAAATTAGAAGATGTTTGATTATTGTCAGTGGGATGAGGAAATGATAAGCTAAGATCACTCCAATTCACATATGGTTTATGCGTACGTAACCAATTAATAACAAGTATTACGTCAAACATTGGGGAGGATATCCCATCAAAAGTGAGTGTTTCAGTGATGTGTGCAAGATGTTACCTGTAAAGGTGTAGTCTGGTGTGTAACTGGACCAGATTTAAGCAATGTGCCATCAATCACTTTCACAGAGACCGGAATATGCTTACACTCTAATGGTATTTTATTACGTTTCACAAAAGCTTGATCAACAAAGTTTCTACAAGACCCAGTGTCCACAATAGCTTCAGTGGTTATCCGGACTTGATCCCACTGCAAAAGAATAGGAATGGTCAGATATGAGGGTTTAATGATTTTCATCAAAAGAGATTCTGATGTACTAGGCAACCTACCCTTCTTATTTTTTGCGAGGACTGGGCAGTCTTTGACTTTGTGTGAGGGGCAGGCACAATACATGCACAAACTGTGCAGCTTCCTTCTAGATTTTTCTTGAATGGAAAGGGGTCCCTTCATAAACCCAATGTCCATAGGTTGAGGGGTTTCCTTATTTTGATAAGCAGCAGTAGATGGTAGATTCCTTGCACCGCTAGCTTTTTCAGAGCGGCGTTCCATAAGGCGTCTATCTATGTTGATAGTGAGGGTAAAAAAATCTTCCAATGAATCTGGGATACCTGTGCGTGAGAGTTCATCTTTTATTTCCTCAGACAACCCTAAGCGGTACTGAGTTTTAAGTGAGACCTCATTCCATTCAGAATCACGGGCAGAGATCTTGAATTGTGTTATATAAGTCTCCACATGGTTCTTCCTCTGTTTCAGAGACCTAAGAATGTTTTCTGCTGAGACCTCCTTGAAAGGGTCGTCATAAAGTGCAGACATCTGATTAAAGAAGGCAGTTAAAGATCCCAGAATTGAATCCTCACTTTCATAGAAAGTGTCTGCCCAGGCCCTGGGCTCCCCCTCTCAGGTAGGATATCACAGTGAGCACTCTTGACCTTTCGGTGGGATAAATGCGAGGCTTCATTTAAAAAAGTAACAGACAAGAGTTCCTAAACTCTCTAAATCATGTCCGGTCTCCAGAGAACTTCTCTGGTGGGGGAGACCATGGGTTCTGGGGTTGATTCTACAGGGTTAGGTTTAGGTGCAAGAGTCTCCCTTAAACAGGCCTTTAAAGCCTGATTCTCTACTTGTAATTCATGGAAGGAACCAGATAGAGCTTCCAATCTATCTAAAAGGACTTGTACTCTTTCACTTAATGGGTCTTGTTCCATATTGGAAGTATGTAATCTAAATAGGATAGAACTGTGCACACTAAACCAAAAACCTAATTCTTTTTTGGCTGGTTAATTCTGTAACGGCTCAATATATTCAATAACCTAAGTTGTTTAACTTGGTTTGAAACTTAAACAAGCCTGGAAAAGTTGTTGTTGTTACACTAGAGAAACAGTAAGGATGTTTATAGGATGTTTCTCTAGTGTTTTAATATGTGCCCAAAAATGAGAGACAGTTGAAAACTGCTTGAGTAGCAAAAGTCTTTCTAGGTAGTTTTGTGAATTAATAAACAATGTATCCACATATAATATATACAGTTCAATAGTGCTTAGTTTAGAATGGTAGTTAAAGTTCACTTTAAGTAGCGCTGACAAAGTATGAAGTGAAGTTGTAGGTCTGACCTGTATATTCCTAGAGCGGATACCATTCAGTCTGTATGCGGAGAGCTGCAGCGTGTATCTGAGAGGGAGACCTGATCTCAGCGGTAGCTGATGACGTATGAGCTAACAGAGCACACTGCAGGCTGAGTTGTAGGAGAGACGAAGGTACTGTGGAAGCTGCAGACAGGAAAGTGTAGCAACGGAACTTCCAGCAGGTAGATACATACAAAGCCAGATGTTAAGCGTTGTCCGGTTGCCAAGTGCAGGCAAAACTTGCTTAAAGCGATGATAAGGAACCTTCAGGGAAGGTAAAATAAGTGATAGCTTCAGCTAGTGAGAAACACTGTCAGAGAGCCAATGGCTAGGTAACTAACTCAATTAACCTGGAAGGAGGTGCTTAATATAGGGAGAATCTTAAAGGAACATAGTCAGTGGAATTGCGGACAGTAACCCTTACAATATCACTCTGCTATGGGTTACACCTAATATACAGTACATAATACTAGTCTAATACACAGCATATCCCACCTAACACATACCGAAATTCCGAACCGAATCAAATCCAGCCAAATTTATTCGAATCCGAACGAATCCGAAACGAATCCGAAACAAATTGATTCGAATTTTTCAGAATTCGAATCGATCCGAACCGAAATTCAAAAACATTCAAATCGATCCGAACCAAATTTTTTCGCCATGCACATGTCTACAGTATATGCATTTAATAGACAGATACATGATATCTCATACAGCTAACAAGATCTGCAGGAAAAAGGAAATCACAAGCCCAAAATCTTTCTTTTTATTTCATACTTGAATTTTTATGATTTTAAGTTATACAAATTTCTCCATCTTAAACAGGATTTTTATCAGTTATCCCGTCTTGCTAATTGCGATTTAACATTTTGCCATTTTGGCTTGTATATTTGAGACTATGATCCTTTGCACAGGTGTTTAAAGAAAATAGAAGCCTTAAAGTACATGTTTTTAAAAATCGATTATGTTATCATCTTCTTACAGTAACAGAAATTTGGTAAAGACAAACCGACTTCTAGTTAGGAAATTTTGGTGAGATTTAAAACCTCATTACTTTGCAGATTCTCTGTTTAATATATGAGAACTGTTCAAATCCTGTTTTATAGACGATGAGAATTTGAGTCAACATACAGTATGTAAATTAATTTTCTTTCCAGCAGTGTTCCTGATTTAGATGAAAATCTCACCAACACAAAAAACAAGTTGTTTTCTTAACTCTAACATAGTAAAGTCAATTGAGTTCAGTCCTACATAAATTGCATTTATATTGTTTACCACATATCAGAAATACCACTATATCCAATTGCAGTGATTAGCATCTATTATCAGTAGTTCGATGCAAAGCTGTCTTTAATGCAGGGCAAAATAAGCAGCTGCCCCGGGCCCAGTCTTTGTTGTGGGGCCACAAATAGGGTTGCCATCCAGGCGGTAATCCCCGATTAGGAGCCGATGCCGGTTGTCTGCAATTATTTGCAAGTTTATTGTGGGCGTGGCCGTAAGTGTTACGTAGGTAGGAAATCATAAAGCGGTAGGAAAACATTACAGAACACCGGCAATGCAAAAAACAGTTTGTTTGTTTTTTGCCGCTTTTTATTGCGTGACCGTTGTGACCACTGTCACTTTCATTTTTAAAACCCCTTCACCCAATAAATACCCTTGTTACCCTACATACCTCTTTACCCCATAAATGTCATTCTAACCCTATTATCCAATAAATACGCTTGCTACCCCATAAATGCCCCTCTTAGCTCATATACACTCCTGTTATCCCATAAATGCCCCTCTTACCTTATAAAAACATGTTACTCCATAAATGCCTGTTTTGACCTTGAAATATAATTGTTGCCCTATTAATCCCCCTCAGCCTATAAATACACAGATGATATTTCACTTTTATTATCAAGTTCACATGGTATTCTTTGCTGAAAGAACATATGCTCAGCAGCAATTATGAACTACTGGGAGCTAGGTGGTGATTGGTAGCTACACACATTTGTTTCTTGTCATTGTATGTATGTATTGGGTACTTGTAAAGTGTCGCTAATCACCTGTAAGGGTCTCAAGGTGCTACTCATTTTATCGACCTCAGAAGGATGAAAGGCTGAGTTGACCTCGCCGGAAATTGAACCTGCAACCCTCGGGTCGCTACAGAGCTCAGCCACATTGCATTAGCATGCTGAGCTATCTGTCCGGCTTTCTGCCCGGCTTCCTGTTATCTCATAAATGCTCTTCTTACCTCATAAAAACATAACTGAACACCAAATGTGTTCAGTTAGCTCCTAGTAGTGCAATGCTGCTCATGAGCAGAATTAAAATATGTGTGTTTTCTCTTTACTGGGAACACATACTTATATGCAAGCAATAGTGTAGTAATAATGATAACACATTATAGCATTTTAATTTTGCGCTTTAATGTCCCTTTAACATGAGACACAATGATGGGACCACCACCGCCTGTCAGCGACCTAGTAGCTAGGACAGTGATGGGCAACAAGTACTTTTCTAAGTTCCACAAAGAATTTTACTTTTATAATGTCCCATAAATCTATGGAGGAACAGCAAAATTGCATGGGGGGAGGGCAAGAAGATGTTTGCCCAGGGTCCAACCAATATTAAAGACGGCCCTGGTTCAGGGTGCTATTGTGGAAGAATGAAGATTGAATATTCAGTTTTTCTGATATTGCAAAAGTTTAAAGATTAGAACTGACCCCGTAGTTAGCCAGATTGAATAATTTGTTACAACAGTTAACATATTTGTTTGCATTAAATATATGCTATTTTTTTAGATGCAGACTTTTGAATTTAAGTAAATTAAAAGGTCTCGTAAAATTGCATGCTCCAGCTCCAACAGGAAAGTTTAAATTTGAGTTTTAATGAACCTACAAATGTAGGAAGCACCTTGGGCAACATTACATATACGAACAGGAAAAGTGAACCGAGCGCTACACCCAGGGCCTTAAGCTTACTAACTATTTAGCCTCCTAGTAGGCTAACAATATAAAAGTTAAAATGGGGAGAGAGTAAGCGCTAAAAAGCTTAAAAGGTTAGTAAAAAGTACATTTTAATACATATAAAAATTTACAAATGGCAATCAGACGCATGGATCCATGTCTGACTTAACAAAAAAATATATAATAAACAAATCTAAAAGTATCTAAAAATATCCAATGGAGTAAAGCATGTGACGCTGACTTAGTGAGCCAGTGATGAGGAGTTAGAAGGACATGTACATTCAATAATATAAACAACCTAAGTGAGTGATTGAGTGCACACAATAGCTGTCAACAAAGAAAAATAGCATTCACAAAAAATAGTGTTCACAAAAATTGGCGTACATAAAAAATGTTCAACCGGTTATGTGTAAGTGAATCCAGTAGTATAACTTCACGTTATATTTCTACACGTCACTTTGGAGGAAACACTACTGGATTCACTTACACATAACCGGTTGAACATTTGAAGATTTTTTATGTACGCCAATTTTTGTGAACACTATTTTTTGTGAATGCTATTTTTCTTTGTTGACATCTATTGTGTGCACTCAATCACTCACTTAGGTTGTTTATAGTATTGAATGTACATGTCCTTCTAACTCCTCATCACTGGCTCACTAAGTCAGCGTCACATGCTTTACTCCATTGGATATTTTTAGATACTTTTAGATTTGTTTATTATATATTTTTTTGTTAAGTCAGACATGGATCCATGCGTCTGATTGCCATTTGTAAATTTTTATATGTATTAAAATGTACTTTTTACTAACCTTTTAAGCTTTTTAGCGCTTACTCTCTCCCCATTTCAACATTACATATACGGCATAGGCTTCAGCGCAACTGCTGAAACCCATGCCGCCCATAAATTCACCTCGCACATCTGGTGAATCACGTACGGTGCCGCCAGATCAGATACTGCCGTAAGTCAGATAAACCAGTGAGGTACTGAAATGTGCGGAAATTGAAATTTCTTGAGTCGCCAGTGACTTACGGCAGTATATGATCTGCCGGCGCCTAAGTAAAAAAAAAAAAATGTATTGCTGAAAATGTCTAACCAGCCTTTTCCAAAAAAATGAACCCAACACATCAAAACCCCTAATCCACCACCCCCCTTAAATTACAACTAATAATAAAATGTATTAACCCCTAATCCGCCATCCCGCCACATTGCAACTAATGATAAAATGCATTAACCCCTAATCCGCCTGCCTCCCACATTGCAACTAATAATAAAATGTATAAACCCCTAATCCGCCATCCCCCCACATCGCAACTAATAATAAAATGTATTTACCTCTAAGCCGCCAACCACCCTCAAGGCAAACTACCTATTTAAACTATTAACTCCTAATCCGCCAACCCCCACATTGCAAACTAGCTAATAAATGTATTAACCCCTAGCAAAGTACCTAGCAACACTATTAGCACCTAAACTACCATCCCCCACAACACAAAGTACCTAATTACCCTGTTAACCCTTAATCCACCAACCTCCCATAACACAATCTACGTAATTAACCTATTAACCCCTAAGCCGCCCATCCCCCCACAACGCAAAGTATCAATCTAATCACTAAGGCCTAGATTTGGAGTTCGGCGGTAGCCGTCAAAACCAGCGTTAGAGGCTCCTAACGCTGGTTTTGGGCGCCCGCTGGTATTTGGAGTCAGTGATTAAAGGGTCTAACGCTCACTTTTCAGCCGCGACTTTTCCATACCGCAGATCCCCCTACGCCAATTGCGTATCCTATCTTTTCAATGGGATCTTTCTAACGCTGGTATTTAGAGTCGTTTCTGAAGTGAGCGTTAGAGCTCTAACGACAAAACTCCAGCCGCCTGAAAATAGCAGGAATTAAGAGCTTTCTGGCTAACGCCGGTTCATAAAGCTCTTAACTACTGTACCCTAAAGTACACTAACACCCATAAACTACCTATGTACCCCTAAACCGAGCTCCCCCCACATCGCCGCCACTCGATTACAATTTTTAACCCCTAATCTGCCGACCGCCACCTACGTTATACTTATGTACCCCTAATCTGCTGCCCCTAACCCCGCCGACCCCTGTATTACATTTATTAACCCCTAACCTGCCCCCCACAACGTCGCCGCCAGCTACTTAAAATAATTAACCCCTAATCTTCCGACCGCAAAGCGCCGCCACCTACGTTATCCCTATGTACCCCTAATCTGCTACCCCTAACACCGCCGACCCCTATATTATATTTATTAACCCCTAATCTGCCCCCCTCAACGTCGCCGACACCTGCCTACACTTATTAACCCCTAATCTGCCGAGCGGACCTGAGCGCTACTATAATAAAGTTATTAACCCCTAATCCGCATCACTAACCCTATCATAAATAGTATTAACCCCTAATCTGCCCTCCCTAACATCGCCGACAGCTACCTTCAATTATTAACCCCTAATCTGCCGAGCGGACCTCACCGCTATTCTAATAAATGTATTAACCCCTAAAGCTAAGTCTAACCCTAACACTAACACCCCCCTAAGTTAAATATAATTTACATCTAACGAAATAAATTAACTCTTATTAAATAAATTATTCCTATTTAAAGCTAAATACTTACCTGTAAAATAAATCCTAATATAGCTACAATATAAATTATAATTATATTATAGCTATTTTAGGATTAATATTTATTTTACAGGCAACTTTGTAATTATTTTAACCAGGTACAATAACTATTAAATAGTTAAGAACTAGTTAATAGTTACCTAGTTAAAATAATAACAAATTTACCTGTAAAATAAATCCTAACCTAAGATATAATTAAACCTAACACTACCCTATCAATAAAATAATTAAATAAACTACCTACAATTACCTACAATTAACCTAACACTACACTATCAATAAATAAATTAAACACAATTGCTACAAATAAATACAATTAAATAAACTATCTAAAGTACAAAAAATAAAAAAGAACTAAGTTACAAAAAATAAAAAAATATTTACAAACATAAGAAAAATATTACAACAATTTTAAACTAATTACACCTACTCTAAGCCCCCTAATAAAATAACAAAGCCCCCCAAAATAAAAAATTCCCTACCCTATTCTAAATTAAAAAAGTTACAAGCTCTTTTACCTTACCAGCCCTGAACAGGGCCCTTTGCGGGGCATGCCCCAAGAATTTCAGCTCTTTTGCCTGTAAAAGAATAAATACAATACCCCCCCCCCAACATTACAACCCACCACCCACATACCCCTAATCTAACCCAAACCCCCCTTAAATAAACCTAACACTAAGCCCCTGAAGATCTTCCTACCTTGTCTTCACCATCCAGGTATCACCGATCCGTCCTGGCTCCAACATCTTCATCCAACCCAAGCGGGGGTTGGCGATCCATAATCCGGTGCTCCAAAGTCTTCCTCCTATCCGGCAAGAAGAGGACATCCGGACCGGCAAACATCTTCTCCAAGCGGCATCTTCGATCTTCTTCCATCCGGAGCGAAGCGGCAGGATCCTGAAGACCTCCAGCGCGGAACATCCATCCGGACCGACGACTGAACGACGAATGACTGTTCCTTTAAGGGACGTCATCCAAGATGGCGTCCCTCGAATTCCGATTGGCTGATAGGATTCTATCAGCCAATCGGAATTAAGGTAGGAATTTTCTGATTGGCTGATGGAATCAGCCAATCAGAATCTAGTTCAATCCGATTGGCCGATCCAATCAGCCAATCAGATTGAGCTCGCATTCTATTGGCTGATCGGAACAGCCAATAGAATGCGAGCTCAATCTGATTGGCTGATTGGATCAGCCAATCGGATTGAACTTGATTCTGATTGGCTGATTCCATCAGCCAATCAGAAAATTCCTACCTTAATTCCGATTGGCTGATAGAATCCTATCAGCCAATCGGAATTCGAGGGACGCCATCTTGGATGATGTCCCTTAAAGGAACAGTCATTCGTCGTTCAGTCGTCGGTCCGGATGGATGTTCCGCGCTGGATGTCTTCAGGATCCTGCCGCTTCACTCCGGATGGAAGAAGATCGAAGATGCCGCTTGGAGAAGATGTTTGCCGGTCCGGATGTCCTCTTCTTGCCGGATAGGAGGAAGACTTTGGAGCCTCTTCTGGACCGGATTATGGATCGCCAACCCCCGCTTGGGTTGGATGAAGATCTTGGAGCCAGGACGGATCGGTGATACCTGGATGGTGAAGACAAGGTAGGAAGATCTTCAGGGGCTTAGTGTTAGGTTTATTTAAGGGGGGTTTGGGTTAGATTAGGGGTATGTGGGTGGTGGGTTGTAATGTTGGGGGGGGGGTATTGTATGTTTTTTTTTACAGGCAAAAGAGCTGAAATTCTTGGGGCATGCCCCGCAAAGGGCCCTGTTCAGGGCTGGTAAGGTAAAAGAGCTTTTAAATGTATTAATTTAGAATAGGGTAGGGCATTTTTTTATTTTGGGGGTCTTTGTTATTTTATTAGGGGGCTTAGAGTAGGTGTAATTAGTTTAAAATTGTTGTAATATTTTTCTTATGTTTGTAAATATTTTTTTATTTTTTGTAACTTAGTTCTTTTTTATTTTTTGTACTTTAGCTAGTTTATTTAATTGTATTTATTATTTGTAGGAATTGTGTTTAATTAATTTATTGATAGTGTAGTGTTAGGTTAATTGTAGGTAATTGTAGGTAGTTTATTTAATTATTTTATTGATAGGGTAGTGTTAGGTTTAATTATAACTTAGGTTAGGATTTATTTTACAGGTAAATTTGTTATTATTTTAACTA